>NC_133328.1:520290273-520587773 GCF_042186555.1 Aquarana catesbeiana
GCACAGAGTAAGCTCAAGGGAGTAGATCAGCAAATGCTCTTGAGACTGAATTTTTTTTTTTTTTTCCTTTTGCTATGTGAATGTTTTATTGGAATGTGTTTGGGGTGATGGATGCCTTGGGTAGCTACTCTTCGTGATCAGAAAAGATCTTTTTTGATCAGAGAAGATCTTTTGTGTTTATATACAGTATCTCACAAAAGTGAGTACACCCCTCACATTTTTGTAAAACACTGAAGAAATTACACTTTGCTACAATGTAAAGTAGTGAGTGTACAGCTTGTATAACAGTGTAAATTTGCTGTCCCCTCAAAATAACTCAACACACAGCCATTAATTTCTAAACCGCTGGCAACAAAAGTGAGTACACCCCTAAGTGAAAATGTCCAAATTGGGTACAAAGTGTCAATATTTTGTGTGGGCACCATTATTTCCAAGCACTGAATTAACCCTCTTGGGCATGGAGTTCACCAGAGCTTCACAGTTTGCGACTGGAGTCCTCTTCCACTCCACCATGAAGACATCACAGAGCTGGTGGATGTTGGACACCTTGCACTCCTCCACCTTGAGGATGCCCCACAGATGCTCAATAGGGTTTAGGTCTGAAAACATGCTTGGCCAGTCCATCACCTTTTACCCTCAGCTTCTTTAGCAAGCTTCTTCCTGATGGCCACAGAAGGTGCTTTCAGACGGTAATCTAAGATCTGTAACCACGCATCCCTGCAGCTTCACCAGATCAGGACCAGAGGAACACACTAAGGACTACATATACACAGATATGCCTTTTTTACGTTTTTATCCTGTAAGTAAGTGTAACCTTACTTTATGTCATTAAAAGCATCCTATAATACTACACTCAGGTGGTGCTTCCTTTTCTACCCTTCTCTTTAGCAAGGCAGTGGTCATTTTGGAGGTGTGTTTGGGGTCGTTATCATGTTGGAATACTACCCTGCGGCCCAGTCTCCGAAGGGAGGGGATCATGCTCTTCTTCAGTATGTTACAGTACATGTTGGCACACAGTACATGGTTCCCTCAATGACCTGTAGCCCCCCAGTGCCGGCAGCACTCATGCAGCCTCAGACCATGACACTCTTACCACCATGCTTGACTGTAGACAAAACACATTAGTCTTTGTACTCCTTACCTGGCTGCTGCCACACACGCTTGAAACCATCTGAATCAAATAAGTTTATCTTGGTCTCATCAGACCACAGGACATGGTTCCAGTAATCCATGTCCTTAGTCTGCTTGTCTTCAGCAAACTGTTTGCTGGCTTTCTTGAACATCATCTTTAGAAGAGGCTTCCTTCTGGAACGACAGCCATGCAGACCAATTTGATGCAGTGTGCGGCCTATGTTCTGAGCACTCAACACGAGGGGACAGCAAACTCACACTGTTATACAAGCTGTACACTCACTACTTTACATTGTAGCAAAGTGTCATTTCTTCGGTGTTGTCACATGAAAAGATATAATAAAATATTTACAAAAATGTGAGGCGTGTACTCACTTTTGTGAGATGCTGTATATGTATAATATATACAGTGGGGACAGAAAGTATTCAGACCCCCTAAATTTTTTCACTCTTTGTTATATTGCAGCCATTTGCTAAAATAATTTAAGTTCATTTTTTTTCCCCCATTAATGTACACACAGCACCCCATATTGACAGAAAAACACAGAATTGTTGACATTTTTGCAGATTTATTAAAAAAGAAAAACTGAAATATCACATGGTCCTAAGTATTCAGACCCTGTGCTGTGACACTCATATATTTAACTCGGGTGCTGTCCATTTCTTGTGATTATCCTTGAGATGGTTCTACACTTCATTTGAGTCCAGCTGTGTTTGATTATACTGATTGGACTTGATTAGGAAAGCCACAAACCTGTCTATATAAGACCTTACAGCTCACCGTGCATGTCAGAGCAAATGAGAATCATGAGTTCATAGGAACTGCCTGAAGAGCTCAGAGACAGAATTGTAGCAAGGCACAGATCTGGCCAAGGTTACAAAAACATTTCTGCTGCACTTAAGCTCCCTAAGAGTACTGTGGCCTCCATAATCCTTAAATGGAAGACTTTTGGGATGACCAGAACCCTTCCTAGAGCTGGCCGTCAGGCCAAACTGAGCAATCGGGGAGAAGAGCCTTGGTGAGAGAGGTAAAGAAAAACCCAAAGATCACTGTGACTGAGCTCCAGAGATGCAGTCGGGAGATGGGAGAAAGTTGTAGAAAGTCAACCATCACTGCAGCCCTCCACCAGTTGGGGCTTTATGGCAGAGTGGCTCGACAGGAGCCTCTCCTCAGTGCAAGACATATGAAAGCCTGTATGGAGTTTGCTAAAAAACACCTGAAGGACTCCAAGATGGTGAGAAATAAGATTCTCTGGTCTGATGAGACCAAGATAGAACTTTTTGGCCTTAATTCTAAGCGGTATGTGTGGAGATAACCAGGCACTGCTCATCACCTGTCCAATACAGTCCCAACAGTGAAGCATGAAGGTGGCAGCATCATGCTGTGGGGGTGTTTTTCAGCTGCAGGGACAGGACGACTGGTTGCAATCGAGGGAAAGATGAATGTGGCCAAGTAGTGGGACATCCTGGACGAAAACCTTCTCCAGAGTCAGGACCTCAGACTGGGCAGAAGGTTTACCTTCCAACAAGACAATGACCCTAAGCACACAGCTAAAATAATGGAGTGGCTTCACAACAACTCTGTGACTGTTCTTGAATGGCCCAGCCAGAGCCCTGACTTAAACCCAATTGAGCATCTCTGGAGAGACCTAAAAATGGCTGTCCACCAACGTTTACCATCCAACCTGACAGAACTGGAGAGGATCTGCAAGGAGGAATGGCAGAGGATCCCCAAATCCAGGTGTGAAAAACTTGTTGCATATTTCCCAAAAAGACTCATGGCTGTATTAGATCAAAAGGCTGCTTCTACTAAATACTGAGCAAAGGGTCTGAATACTTAGGACCATGTGATATTTCAGTTTTTCTTTTTTAATAAATCTGCAAAAATGTCAACAATTCTGTGGTTTTCTGTCAATATGGGGTGCTGTGTGTACACTGAGGAAAAAAAAAAGAACTTAAATCATTTTAGCAAATGGCTGCAATATAACAAAGTGTGAAAAATTAAAGGGGGTCTCAATACTTTCCGTCCCCACTGTGTGTGTGTGTGTGTGTGTGTGTGTGTGTATGTATGTGTATGTGTGTGTATATGTATGTATGTATATATATATATATATATATATATATATATATATATATATATATATAATATTTGTATAACAGTAGGTATCTCCTTGAGACTGGCTATTTCTGATTTAAATTTCAGATTAAGCAATCAGGATAACAGCTTTAGCTGTTGGGCTCTGTAAACAACAGGAAATAAGATGGTAAACACAAACTTGTGGAAGGGGCCCTAAACCTCCCCCTGTTGGCTCAAAGGGAAAATACTAAATATTAATCTGCCATATTTAATAGTTACCTAACTAAACACAAAAATATATTTTAAAACATATTTTATCTTTTAGTCCGTACTGTAATTCCACAATATATGTGCAAATCCACTACTCATCCCAAAGCAATAGAGACTGGGACCTGATGCTAACTGGACACAAGCTTTCTAGATGTATATACAGTAGGTGCTAAATATAGACAAATGGAAACTTAGGCCAGCCAGACACGGTTCGAATCCTGGTCGGTTCAGCAGGAAGCGGGCGAGATTCAAACGTTAATGGGCAGACTGAATGTACCAAGTTGATAAATTGATCAACTTGGTTACAACCAGCCTGCCGGATTCTCTCACGATTATTGCTAGCGGCTACTATAGCCACTAGCGAAAATCACTGTCTTCTCCCGGCGGGGATGGCTTCCACCACACGCCCCCCTGCCAGGAGCAGACAATTGCTCAGCAGGTGCGATTCCCCTGTCAGCACTGTCAGTGTTAATGTGGAAATTGTGCGAATTGAAATTTGCACCGTGTATGGCCTGCCTTAGTTGGTAGCACTGTGACCTTTTAATATGAAAATCCTGGTTTTAAATGCAATAGCTGCACTGAATTTGTGTGTTATCCCTGTGTTTGTACATTTTCTACTGCTCCTTTCACACTAGTGCAACTTGGGATCCGAATTTGAGACCTAAAGTCGCAGGACATGTTAAATGCCATGTATCTCTATGTGAGCAACTCCAATTGACACTACTGAAGTTGCTGCGGTTTCTGCGTTTCTGCACTACTTTGATCAAACTTTGACATGACTTCAATGCCAGAGAGTGTATAAGTCTTATCAAAGTCACTTCAAAGTCATATCAAAGTTGGACTCCAAAGTTGCACTGAGAATCATGCAACTTTGTAGTCGGGTAGTGTGAAAGGAGCCTTAAATAAGCATGTAAATTGTTTGCTTATTATAGACATGCTAGATGTTAACAAGTTTTTATAGCAGCTTTTATTTCCCATTCTTATGTTTTGCATATCATCATTGTGCAAGCCTAGCCACTGTGTTCAGAAGAGATCTTCTTCCTGCCGAAACTGCCCTGCACAAAAATCCTTAAAGTGGTTGTAAAGGCTCAAGGTTTTTTACCTTCATGCGTTATATGCATGAAGGTAAAAAACCTTCTGTGTGCACCAGCAGCCTCCAGCCCCCCCCCCAATATCTACCTGAGCCCCATCTCGATCCAGTGATGTGCATGAGAGCTTTGTCTGTCCCAGGTCTCTCCCTCCTCATTGGCTGAGATAGAAACAAGAGCCATTGGATCCTGTTACAGTCAATCGCAGCCAGTGAGCTAATGAAGAGAGAGGGGGGGGGGGCAAGATGCAGCTGTGTATGAATAGACACACAGAGCAGCAGCTTGGGAGCCCCCATAACACGCTGTTTGCTGTGGGGACACTTGGCAGGAGAGGTGCCAGGAGCTCCAGTGGGGGACCCGAGAAGAGGAGGCTCAGGGCTGCTTTGTGCAAAATGGCTGTCTGGGCAGATGTGTGTTTCGTACGCCCTGGGCTGCTAGGCTGTGTGAGGGCCTATCCAGAAGTAAAGAGAGCAGCACAGGGTTGGGATTGCAGCTTGCAGTCCAGCAAGAAGTGCCGTTTCTGCCAGCCGGAGAACCTGTCAGTGGCAGTGGTCAGAGGTAGTAGAGAAGCTGTCGCCACAAAGGGACTAACCACCTTTACCAGGGACCACAGTGAGTAACTGAAGCAGGTACCGGAACCATATTGTCACCGAAAGGGCACGGTGGAGAATCGGGAAACTTCAGGCGGTGATCAAGTCAGGGACCCAACCAGCGGTGGAGACGCTTGCAGAGCAGTTTTGTGAGTCAAGTCAAGGACCTCGTCTGTTAGCAGGGGTGAAGCTTGAGATGTAACTGGAGTGCCAAGCTAGGGACCCAACAGAGAAGCAGGGGTGGTGCTTGAGGGAGATACCACAGCCAACCTTGGAGGAGCTCAAGGAATTCAGAGTTAGTGAATCAGAGGGTCTAGTGAGAGACCGGGAGCTCAGTATTGAAGAACTACAAGAGGTAGTTGTAGTGGAGCTGAAAGGACTGTTACGTTTGAGTTAGGAACTGTTAAAGACAGTTACCATAGAAGGCAGCATTCCTGCAAGTGCAGATGTGGCTTCTTGCTGGGTCTTTCCCTGCATGGCTGTTCTCTTATTGAAGTCTCGGAATCTGCCAATTGAATTAGCAACTATCTAAGGTGTCCTGGCCCTAACCCTCTTTACCCCATAAATACAAAAAGGACTGTTAAGAGAAATAAAAAACTCTTTTACATCCAAGAAATGTCTGGCGGCCAATAACGTTGTCCACCTTGCACCCACTATGCCTCACAACCCACCATATACAGAAGGATGTCATGTCTTTGGCCCTGGAGGTTCTCATTAGACTGAAGGAGGCCTGGGACCTTGCTACAGGTGAATTCAGTTGGTAGCAGACTGGTTGGCGAGTTGAGCTGGGAATTTTCTCTGGTTTTGTTTTGTATGCGTTGCCCTTCCATGTGCTTCTTGCTGTGAAGGTCAGTTATAGGTGGGGGCAGATTTGTTTGTTTCTTTATTTCTATTGCAGCAACTGGAAAGGCAAGCACCGCACATGAGCCAGGGAAAAAGTAGCATATTCCCATGTTTTTGGCCAAATTGAACAACTATATAATGTGTAAGGGGCACCATAGATATCGTCAGCCAAGGTTCATCAGGGCAGTTACAGTTGGACAGGTTTAAGAGATTTGTCCATACATTATAGCTTTCACATGATAAGCCAGTACTAGAGGTGTCTGTAGTGCATTCTTCTTAGACCTATCCACTTCTTCTTAGACCTATCCACAAACTATCACCTGGCGTGATCATGCAACCAAATGGTGCTTGCATACCTAACTGTTCTACAATGTCTAACTTGGGGAAACTTATTGATTGGTGTTGACACTCTGACCTTAAAGCATAGTTCCAGCTGGACCCATGTTTATTAAAGTCAGCAGCTACAAAAAGTGTAGCTGCTGACTTCTAATAAACAGACACTCACCTGTCCCACGCTCAAGTGATGCGACCGCCCGAAGCCTCCATTCTCTCCCCCGCCTGTCCGCCGCGCCAGTCGCACTACTGTGGGTACTCGGCTGTGACAGCTTGCGGCTTCACAGCCGGGTGCGCACTGCTCATACGCGAGTTGCGCTGTACGTCGTAAATAACCGGGCAATCTTCTGGGACCTGTGATGTGTTTCAGAAGTTTGCAGGGAGGAAGGAGCCACCTAGGCAGCCCGGACGGGAGTGGGAGCTGGGTACCTTCCAAAAGTAGGTACCCACTCCCCCCCCCCCAAAAAAAAATGACTTCCTAAATGTGGTATGTCAGGGGGTCACTATACCTTAAAGCGTAAGTTCCACTTTTGGGTGGAACTCCGCTTTAAGCTTTGGCTGCAAAATGAACAGCTACAACGTAACGTCCCCCCTTACATCGGGCAGCCTTGTCAGGGGCCTTTCGTGTGCCCTAAAGCAGCTCCAAAACTGGGACCCACTTTGAAAGTGTGCTTCTGTACCTGCTCTACAATTTCATTATTGAACATCCACTCCCCCCCCTCATCCCATTTTAAGGAACCCACGCTTCCCACCCAGGCTCCAAGGGGGACCCTTCTGTTCTCTCCTGGAGGCACAATACTTCCAAGCCTCATATTTCTCGGACTCCGCTTACTGGCCCTACACTTCAATGTTGATGTTGCCGACGGGTGGACATTGCCTCGACTGCTGGAGAGGTCTACAGCATCTACATTTTCTGAGCTCCCTCCCCTCTCCTACTGGCTTTTGGCAGTCATTGACAGCTTTTAATCGACTTTGTGTTGATACTGGCCCTCTTTCTCACACCTTTTCTCAGATGTATTCTGAGCTGCAGGACTATACACTCACTTATCTTCAGAAGTGGGACACAGCATTGAACAGAACCTTCACACCAGTTCTACAGGCGTATTATTAATTTTGCATTGAAGTCGTCCATCTGCAAGCGGGTTCAAGAATGCAATTTCAAAATTCCCACAAAGTGGTAACACATGCCAACGGTACTCCACAAATATTCCCACACTGTATCAGACCGTTCCTGGAGATGCCTGGTGGAACAGGGGACTTTACTACATATTTTCTGGCCCTGACATTTCTGGAAAGATGTGCGCAGAATCCTACAAAAATTTGCTGATTATACCCTACCAGAGGACCAAGCTTTTCTTCTTTTACAGGTCTCTGATATCCCTGAGAAAACATACAAATAAATCGATCTTACACCACCTCCTTAACACTGGCAAATTGAGCCCATGGAAATAACCCCCCTTATTTCATTATGACTCACGAGAGTTGAAGAGCTGTAGATGATCGAAGACTTGATACTATCAGCTCAAAATAAACTCCAAAGCCTGGATCCATTGGAAAATGTTCAATTTCAGACAAGGGTAAGGCCCTTTTTTGGATCTGGCACACAGTAAGCTACCCTATCCTGCCTCTCTACTTCCAGTGAACAACCCCCCCCCCCCCCCCTTTTTTCTTTTTTCTGTCTCTTCAGTCCTTTCCTCCTCCTATTCTTTCTTCCCTGCAATCCTGTCCTTGCCCTATGCGCTTTCTATATCTACACGCTTATCAAAAATTAAAGAGAAAATGCATTCACACTGTTCTGTATAATTTTGTTGAGCATTAGTCCAGTCATACGACAGCGCTGATGGACTTTTTTAAGAAGATAAGTTGGTGGTGGTTTATGCACTTATAACGATCATGGTATGACATTATACCACATTGTATATGTTTGTTTTTTTTGCAACTTGTTACCCTGGATACTTTAAGCAAAGAATTTGCAAAAAAATAAAGAAGGCATTAGCAGTTGAAAAGATTCTGTTTTTTTACTTGATGCAAAGAAATTTTTCTTGCAATAATGGCAAAAAACAAGTGGCATTAGATGCAAATTAAAAATAAAAAAATAATTTGCTAACCTCAAAAACTCTGTTGTTTTAACGTGCTAATTTGTAAGGGCCTCAGTCAGAAGGGTAGGCTGACAGCCTGCTTTGTCTGTGCTAAATGTGAGTCTGAATATACTCTTATTGGCTGAAGAGAAAATCGAATACTATCTAAGTTCAGGCTAACCTGACTGAGTAGAATTTAAAATCTCTAGTTTGTGTCAGCAACTTTTTTTTTTTTTTTTTTTTTTTACATCTTTTTCATCTTATACCTCTCCTTTAATACAGCTAGAATACTACTATTCTTTGGTTGAAAAAGGTCTTTCTTGTTGAAAATATAGAACACATTTCCAACATGACTTGTTCCTTGCACAATAGCATGCTGTTAGACTTCTCTTTGCCCTGCTGATTAAAATCATCTACTTTTAAAGGGAATCCATTATAAACCTGACTAAGAAGCCCTTCTGCTCTCGCAGTCTGCATAATAGTTACTAATGTAGCGGTTGGTTATCACTGTTACTAACATCCACCAAATCACCCTGCTGCCAGACCCCCATCTATCACCTCTGAGACAATGAGCAGTCATTTGCGTAGTTTTGTTGCGTTTATTGTGGGATACAACTTGGTTGGGGTAAAGGAAGATATGGGATGCCCATAGCACTTGCTGAATTGTCATCACATTGGTAGAACATTGATTAGCAGCTTTAGCCTTGAAAATGATGCACTTCCAACATTCACAGTCTATTGCCTCTGCAGACTATTGCTCCTCCTCCTCTGCACTCACTCCTTGTACAAGTCCTCTACTGCAAAACTGTTAGATTCCTGTTGCTTCACTTCCAGTAAGACATGAAGGGATCACTCTGAATAACCCCAGCTTGCTGGCTATACTTTATTACTATAGTAAAGTCTCTAAATGGTGCGGCTTTAGCAAATCAGTAAGCCAGAGGCATGCAATACCTCTACCCGGTGGCTCAGTGAATTTGGTAGCTATACAGTCTCTTGGAAGGTATTACCAAAGTGCTTTACCAGGCCAGAGATACTCGGCACCTCTCCCCGACGGCCTAGCACTTGGTAATAAGTGGACCACTGTTCCCAGCCAGTTCATAACTACAAACGCTGCGTTCCCCGGCCACAGCATTCTACACTACTCTTAACAATTCTCCGTTTGTTTCTTGCACACCGACCTTCTCCAAGGTCAAGTTATGTGTTCCTCGGTCACAGAACGTTGATCTACTTTCCTCAGTCCCACTGTTGCTTCTCCTTCACCGATCTTCTCCTGTGTGCAAGTCCTGTGTTCCCCGGTTACAGCAGCTTGACACCCACTCCATGGTGAAGATCTTTATCCAGGGATACATCCTCGCAGCTCCTCCATCCCTCCTGCGTGCTCGGCGCGCCCCCGCACATTGGGACGCCCTGCGGCAGCTACCTATAACTCCATTCTCCTTTTCCTGCTCCTTCAGAACTCCTCCCTGGCAGCATGTGACCTCAGCTTATATAGGAGGCCTGCCCCCTGCCAATACAGGCTGGTAATTGGTCAGAGCTCCTCACATGAGCTGCCTGCCACTCAAACCTCAGGACCAACCTCTGTTCCAGAACAATCTTCCTAAAAGCAGTGGAGGCGCCTCTGAGTCAGAGCACAGGTGTTCACACCCACCACTACACTAAACACTCCCAATCCAAAATCAAAACAACCAGGCCCAGCCTAAAGCACAGGCCTGGCTAAATTTGCCTACACCTGAAACTGTAAACCCAGAAAATCCTTTTCTAGCACCTACCTAAAGTACACTAAACTAATCTAAATAGCCACAGATTTGCTACCACTGAACTATTGACGGCAGGGTTACTTCTATCAGAGGCATCTGAGATATGCATTAAAGTGTATTTATGATCAAAATGTAAAATCATATATTAATTTCCAAATTGTATTTTAATTGTTTCTAGCCTACTCCTATTACTCCGAATGATCTTGAACTTTGCAAACTTACTTTTTGAAGATCCCCACATATTTACATCCTTGAATTCTGTGACACTTATTCACTGAGCCCTGGGATTATGCATTGTCATCTGACACATTTCACAGAGCCTACCTTCTAAACTATAAAGGTGCTGTTAGGAGGAATTTCAGGAGGCAAAGTTGGTACAGTAATACCATGGGATATTGTATCCTTTGAAATCAAAAGTAAATAGCAAAGGAAAAGCTGCAAAGTATGCAAGGAATCCAGCAGGTTGTGAAAGGGATGGCCAGCAGACAGGCAGCACTCACAACATGAAAAGAGATTTCTCAAGTAAACTTATATGCGATTGTCAAAAATACCTCTTGTTTGAATTGCTATTACAATGCTAATGTTATAAAATGAAAGTGGATGCTGTAATCATAGATGTCTGTGGCGCGATCCGTCATTGGCTGCGTCCACCGACTTCCTTTCAAGCCATTCATTGTGTACAATTATTTTGCTAGCTATGATTGGTCACAGTGATCATATGGTACAGACTGGGCCAATCACAGCCCATCTGTGCCATGTGATCAGCTGTGGTCAATCACAGCTAATCACAACAAAACAAACTGAATCAATTTCATTCAGTAAATTGCTTGCTTATAGCAATGAGATTCATTGCTAAAGGTAAGCATAATGCGTAAAAAAAAAAAATAAAAAAAAAAAAAAGTACTGATCACTTTTCCAGAGTAGTACAATGTTACTATGGTAAAGTTTTATTGCTCTGGTCAAAGTGTGTTTTATATATATATATATATATATATATATATATATATATATATATATATATATATATTGTGTGTATATATGTATATATGTATGTGTGTGTGTGTGTGTATATGTATGTATGTATGTATATATATATATATATATATATACATACATACATACATGAAAAAAAAAAAATTTATATATAATGTGTGTGTGTGTGTGTGTATATATATATATATATATAATTTATTATACATATTTTTTTTTTTCGTTTCATCACCAGTCAGTGTCCCTGATCCGCGCCACACCAGTTATATGATAAAGTTGTACTGCATTGCTGACAGTATAACTTTCCTACAGACTAAATAATATACACCGATTTGGGTTGTTTTCACCAAAGAAATGTAGAAGAATACATTTTGTCCTAAATTTATGAAGAAAGGATATTTATTTGCAAAATTTTATAACAGAAATGAAGAAAACAGAAATGTTTTTTTTTTTTTTTTTTAATTCTTTGTCTTTTTTCATTTATTTAGCAAAAAATAAAAAACCCAGTAGTGATTAAATACCACCAAAAGAAAGCTCTAGTTGTGTGAACAAAATGATAAAAATTTAGTTTGGGTACAGTGTTGCATGACTGTGCAATTGCCATTCAAAATGTGACAGCGCTGAAAGCTGAAAATTGGCCTGGACAGGAAGGGGGTAAAAGTGCCGTTATTGAAGTGGTTAAAGAGTTTGTAAACCCAAACATTGAACTTCTCATATTTGTTCCCATTTGGTCTGTTAAATGTCTAATTACAAGAGTTTTGTTCTATCTGATCAATAAGTATTAAACAAAAAAAAAAAAAAATTGGTCCTGCCAGAAGTCCAGTGTGCCCCTAACTTTCTGCAGTGAGCTAACAAAGCTGGACTTAAATCTCAAACAGTATTATCAGCCCTGCCCAGTTATGCTTTGTGAACTACAGAGCATTTTCCCCTAAGTTATGGTGAAAAGGATAGGGGGATGTGTCCAGTAGTTCTAACAGTAGTTCCAACAGCGCTGTCATATGAGTGACATCATATAAAACAAAAATCTATCAGCGCAAATATGTATTAATAACCTAAAACAGTGATATACAGTGAGTGATATCACAAAGATAGCACACAATAATACACCAAAAAAAATTATATAGGTATAGATATATACCCCCCCCCCCCACCTGGCTGCTGCACACACAGAAAATGCGTTCACTTCACATACATAGTATATATAACAAAACAGTGTTGCGCTGCCTAAATAACAAAGGGATTACAAATAAAATCCTTAAAGGGGTTGTAAAGATGGTTTTTTTTTTTTTTTAAAATAACAAACATGTTATACTTACCTTCACTGTGCAGCTCTTTCTGCACAGAGTGGCCCCGAACCTGGTCTTCTGGGGTCCCTCGGCGGCTGTTTCAGCTCCTCCCCGCAAGCATTTACCACCTTCATGCGAGCTCCCTCGCACGGTGGTGAGTGCTTGCGGGCGCGCTCCCGTGATACAGCCGGCGGCTATAGCCGCTCGCTGTATCACTCGGCCCCGCCCCCCGGCGCGCCGCGTCATCGGATGTGATTGACAGCAGCGCGAGCCAATGGCTGCGCTGCTTTCAATCCATCCACTGCAGCCAATCAGCGACCAGGCTGAGCTGCAATGAAGCTGACGAGGACGAGGAGCGAAGATTCGAGGCGTCAGGTAAGTAAAACGGGGGGGCTGGGGGCGGCGGTACTGTCAAAAGTTTTTTCACCTTAATGCATAGAATGCATTAAGGTGAAAAAATTTTTACCTTTACAACCCCTTTAAAAGAATATATGATTAGCTTGCGAAATAGCAAGATACTTGGTGCACAATCAAATATTGGTGTTCTCTAATTAGGAATAATAAACACTGAAAAATAACACAGTGATAATAATACAAAAGTCCACACAATCAAAAAATTGTGATAAAAGTCCAAAAGACAATCCTCAATCTTCTGAACAAAAACGGTTTTCACACGCAGAAAACACCAATAGTGCATAAACATAGAAAGTGCTAGTGCTCTCCTCCACCTCAATATCCTACCCGCTCACCTCAAACTCTGACCCCTGTTTCACCAGAAGGTCAGAAATGGCAGGTTCCCTCTCAGGGTTGTGTAGCGCCCACCTGTTTAGGTGAGTGCTATAATAGGTAAAAAATGCCAGTATTTCACCCTGCGGTGCAAACTGGTGGGTTAGATTGCCATGGGAAGTTTGCTAGAGTAGAGGAGGGTGTGACCCCCCCTGCACTCTGCTTGGACAGTTTCCTCTATTTTCTAGGTTTGGCCTAGAAGAGAGGAGGAATACAAGTGTAGAGTGACAGGCAGTTCTGGAAGACCCCTATGGACCAATCATTAATTTGTTTGGGCAAGAGGCGGGACTTCTATAAAAGGCCTGGTCACATGTTTCCTGGGGTTGGTTGGTTAGTTGGTTAGTCTGGTGGAGGATGTAGGATGGTTTTCGTGGGTGCTCTCCCCTTTCAGGGGAGAGGGACATGCTACCGGGTGTGTTTCTTGATGAGAAGAGATCCAGGAGTGAGGATGTAGTCACTGGTACAGCGTTGACGCTCTCCCCTGCGGGAGGAGAGGGAAAGCAAGACATGCGGATGGAGGAGAAACTGCAGTACATTCTTCTTAACCGTTACCAATACTGACATGCAAGGACTGGGAGAGGATTTTCTATGTGTGACATGGATCATCACTCAGAAACACAAGTGAGTGTAACCCAGGGGGAAACAGTACTTATGAGACACTTTATAGGGATTAGTGTGCGGGTTCAGGAGAACTGAGCTGGGCCCTAGAGAACTAATACTCTGGAGGAATCCAAAAGTCATCTCCTGAATGTTATTCAGAGTATCGTTCATGGAGTTAGAATCAGAAGTACTGCAAAGTCCGGAAGTGGTGGCTAACAGGAAGAAGGAAAGATGCATTGCACTATGAGAACCTATGCAAGATGGAAGTTTACTAATAGGGGCTTCTTACAATCTGGATGTAATATTGTATTGTTTATCACTTAACTGCTCTGGAAGTCATTCAGAGTGACCTTTCAGTACAGTGCAGCATCTCATATGGAAACCGCAATAAAGTTGTACATAGTTTACTTTCAATGACTGTCTGCGTGTTCTATTTGGTTGGGAAAAAAAGGGGTAATGGAACAAGCTCCAGGGTAGAACAAACTTTTAGCTGCTCCTACGGGATTAGGGCGCTACAGTTGAAACCGGATCAGCTGATCATGGAGCTCCTATTCTGTCCGTGCTGCCACCGGTTGATTGCGAGGATATCATCCAGTATACATTCCCTCAATTGGGTCCGATGCACATAGGAATAGAAAAGGCAAATCTAGTGCTCTCTGTATATCAAAACGGTTTATTTCCTCATTAAAACGTTACTTACAAATGCAGTGCGGGCTAAAAATGCATAGAAACGACAAGATGCTCGCTATAACTTTTGTGCAAACCAATCAATATACGCTTATTGCAAATTTTTTTTTTTTTTTACCAAAAATATGTAGAATTCTTATTGGCCTAAACTGATGAAGACATATTTATTATTTTTTATATATATATATATATATATATATATATATATTTATATTTATAGAAACCTCTATTTGTGGGAAAAAAAGGACATCAATTTTGTTATGGTACGGCATCGCACGACCACACAATTGTCAGTTGAAGCGACGCAGTGCCATATCTAAAAAATGGCCTAGTCATTAAGGAGGAAAATCTTCCGGTCCTTAAGTGGTTAATAAATTATGACTATTTTAAGGGCTTATAGGCAAGGAGTCATTTGATGTAATTTTGGGGAAAAACTGAAAATACAAATTCCTTTAACCACTCGCCGACCACAGAACGCCGGTATAATGCTGCAAAATGGCTCTTCTGTTCCAGATCAGGTACCTAGTACGTGCTTCGGCACATCTGGGTAGGGAGCACACATGTGATTAGTCACACCAGATGCTGATCAGCATGTGCCGGCCAATTGATGTCCACTGGCACCCACTGATCGGCGAGAAGAATAATAGAACAGAGCTCTGCCTATGTAAACAAGGGTCAGTGGGGATGTGCTGAAAATTGTTTCCCTGCAAAGCAGGTGATAAAATCCAGCATGTCCCTTAGTAAAAACACCACATAGTAAACACAAAAATCACACATTTAACCCTTTTTGATTGCCCTGAATGTTTAACCCCTTCCCTGCCAGTGTCATTATTACAGTGACAGTGTATATTTTTAGCACCGATCACTGTATTAGTGTCACTGGTTCCCACAAAGTGTCAGTGTCAGATTGCAGTCCTACTGTAAGTCGCTGATCGCCACCATTACCAGCATTAAAATAAATAAATAAAAATCCCAGTATATATAGCATAGTTTGTAGACGCTATAATTTTTGCTCAAACCAATCAATATAGGCTTATTGGGATTTGTTTTACCAAAAATACATATTGGCCTAAATTGATGAAGAAATTTGATTTTTTTTTTTTTTTTTTTTACATTTTTGTGTTGGATATATGTTATATAGTGGAAAGTAAAAAATATTTTTTTTTTTCAAAATTTTCGTTTTTTTTGTTTATAGCACAAAAAATAAAAAAACCAGTGGAGATCAAATGCCACCAAAAGAAAACTCTATTATTGGGAAAAAGGGACACAAAGTTCATTTATGTACAGAGTTGCATGATCACGTAATTGTCAGTTAAAGTAACGCAGTTACTGGTCATCAAAGGGGTAAATCTTCTGGAGGGCAAGTGGTTAAATGACATGCTTGGGGTTGTCTTAAAGCTGTACGTGGTGTAACAAAACAGTACAAATATCATGGATAGTGTACACTGGCAGCACATATTTGGCAGTGGAATTGTGTTTTTTTTTTTTACCGTTGGCTTGATACAGTAACAGCACTCAATCTGATTGATTAATTTCAGTTAAAAAGCCTAATAATACGCCTAACCAGTGTATGCCCGACTTTTCATTTTACCTATGGACATAGGGGATGTGGTCAAAGTGTGTGATATAATGTGGGGTTCTTGCACTTATTTTTTTTTTTTCTTTCAGACTGGATTCACATTGATGCGGCTGCAGGCCACAGCAGGGGTCCAGTGCGTCCCTGTTTACCAATTTAGGTGCGAATCAGGTCCAAATTTTTGCCTGAATTCGCACCTGAAACTGAACCAAAGACTCACAGGACCCTTTTCTAATGTGGACTGTGGCCGCCCCGGAGCTGTGTGAACTGGCTTCATTGAGAGCCGGTCCCACTCTCCTGTCATGCGAATTGGATGCGGAGAAAAAAATATTACAGCACACACATGCAAAAAAGACATTTACCTCCAGCAAGGCTAGTTTAACCACTTAACAACCGGCCCATAGCCAAATGAAGGCTACAGGGCGGTTGCTTAATTCTGGGAGGGCGTCCAGGGACGTCCTCCCAGAATTCCGCTCTCTCGCGCCCCCTAGGGCGCACACTCGAGAGCATCTGTGACCTGGACCCGGCGCATCACGGATCTCGGTAAATGGCCGCTAATCGCGGCCGTTTACCATGTGATCGCTCCATCAAATGACGGAGTGATCACATGTAAACAAACCGGCATCATGTCATGACGCCGGTTCCTCTCCTCCCCTCCTGTGTACCGATCGGGGGGATGGATGGATGATAGCAGCGCTGTGGGCTGGATGTGTAGTGCCCACAGCGCTGCACAGTGACATCCAGCCATCCATGCTCAGCCATCCCTCACTACTCTGCCATGCCCTGCAATGCTGTGCAATACTCTGCAATGCCCCACAAAACTCTGCAATGCCCTCTGCAATGCCCCACAATACTCTGCAATACCCCGCAATGCCCCACAATATTCTGCCATGCCCCGCAACACTCTGCCATGCCCCGCAACACTCTGCCATGCCCCGCAATACTCTGCCATGCCCCGCAATACTCTGCCATGCCCCGCAATACTCTGCCATGCCCCGCAATACTCTGCCATGCCCTGCAATACTCTGCCATGCCCTGCAATACTCTGCCATACCCCGCAATACTCTGCAATACCCCACAATACTCTGCAATACCCCACAATACTCTGCCATACCCCGCAATACTCTGCCATACCCCGCAATACTCTGCCATACCCTGCAATACCCTGCAATACCCTGCAATACCCAGAAATACCCTGCAATACTCTGCAATACCCTGCAATACTCTGCAATACCCCACAATACCCAGCCATACTCTGCAATACTCGGTGATACCCAGCCATGCTCTGCCATGCTCTGCAATACCCCGCAAAAGTCTGCAATACTCTGCCATAACTCGCAATACTCTGCCATACCCAGCCATACTCTGCCATACCCCGCAATACCCAGCCATACTCTGCAATACTCGGTGATACCCAGCCATACTCTGCCATACCCAGTCATACTCTGCAATACCCAGCCATGCTCAGCCATACCCAGCCATGCTCGGCCATGCTCGGCCATACTCTGCCTCTGTATGTGGCCAGGCTGTGGAAGTCTCTCACATGTGATATCGCCGTACTCAAGAGGAGTAGGAGAATCTATTCTGGGGTGTCACTTTTGGCATGTACATGCTATGTGTGAAAATGTGAAATATTGTAAAAATGGACAACTTTGTGTTAAAAAAAAAAAAGCGTTTTAACCACTTCCCGCCCGCCGGCCGTCATACAATGTCCTTGACTTTGTGCGGGGATATCTGAATGATGCCTGCAGCTACAGGCATCATTCAGATATCAGCTTTTTCTGCCAGCGATTCCCTACACCATAAGAATGATCATAGCGGCTGTTACACTGCTTGACGTCCCCCCCCCCTCCCGCCGCCCTCCGGTGCTTCTACCGACTCACCGCTACGATCGAAGCCAGGATTGTTTTTTCTTTTTTTTTTTTTTTTTTTATTTCAGGCACAGCCTAGAGGTGAGATGTGGGGTCTTATTGACCCCATATCTCACTGTAAAGAGGACCTGTCATGCCATATTCCTATTACAAGGGATGTTTACATTCCTTGTAATAGGAATAAAAGTGATCAAAAAAAAATTTGGAGGGGAAAAGTGTCAAACTAAAATAAAGTAAAATGAACAATTAAAAGAAAAAAAAAATTTTAAAGCGCCCCTGTCCGTGTGCTCGCATGCAGAAGCGAACGCATACGTAAGTCCCGCCCACATATGAAAACGGTGTTCAAACCACACATGTGAGGTATCGCTTCGATCGGTAGAGCGAGAGCAATAATTTTGGCCCTAGACCTCCTCTGTAACTCAAAATTTGCAACCAGTAAAGATTTTTAAAGCGTCGCCTATGGGGATTTTTAAGTAGCGAAGTTTGGCGCCATTCCACCAGCGTGTGCAATTTTGAAAGGTGACATGTTAGGTATCTATTTACTTGGCGTAACTTCATCTTTCATATTATGCAAAAACATTGGGCTAACCTTACTGTTTTGGGTTTTTTTAAAGCGCAAAACAGTTTTCTTTTTAAAAAAAACGCGTTCGAAAAATTGCTGCGCAAATATCATGCGAGATAAAAAGTTGCAATGACCGCTATTGTATGCTCTAGGGTCTTCGCTAAAAAAACATATATAATGTTTTGGGGTTCTATGTAATTTTCTAGCAAATAAATGATGATTTTTACATGTAGGAGAGAAATGTCAGAATTGGCCTGGGTGCTCCAGAACGCCTGAAGGTGCTCCCCTGCATGTTGGGCCTCTGTATGTGGCCACGCTGTGTAAAAGTCTCACACATTTGGTATCGCCATACCCGGGAGTAATAGCAGAATGTGTTTTGGGGTGCAATTTGTGGTATGCATATGCTGTGTGTGAGAAATAACCTGCTAATATGACAATTTTGTGAAAAAAAAAAAAAAAAAAAAAAACGAAAAAAAAAAAACCTTGATTTTGCAAAGAATTGTGGGAAAAAATGACAACTTCAAAAAACTCACCATGCATATTTCTAAATACCTTGGAATGTCTTCTTTCCAAAAAGGGGTCATTTGGGGGGTATTTGTACTTTTCTGGCATGTTAGGGTCTCAAGAAATGAGATAGGCTGTCAGTAATTCAGGTGTGATCAATTTCCAGTGATTGGCACCATAGCTTTTGGACTCTATAACTTTCACAAAGACCAAATAATATCCACCGATTTGGGTTATTTTTACCAAAGATGTGTAGCGGTATAAATTTTGGCCAAAATATATGAAGAAAAATTACTAATTTGCTAAATTTTATAACAGAAACGAAGAAAAATGCATTTTTTTTACAGATTTTCGGTCTTTTTTTCTTTTATAGCGCAAAAAATAAAGAACCCAGCGGTGATTAAATAGCACCAAAAGAAGGCTCTATTTGTGTGAAAAAAAGGACAACATTTTCATATAGATACAGTGTTGCATGACTGAGTAATTGTCATTCAAAATGTGAGAGCACCAAAAGCTGAAATTTGGTCTGGTTATTAAGGGGGTTTAAGTGCCCAGTGGTTAAAAATACCTGAACATTTTCAAAAAATCATTATCAAAAAATATGGGGAATATGGTCTCCACCTATGACACAAGTGGACACTAATGAGAGGTACTTAATGAGGGAGTGGGGTGCTCCTCACCCAAAGGGATTTGGTCAGAATCCATACAATATACAAACAAGATATTTGGGGGGCACACCCTAAAATATGCATTAAAGATGGTGCAGCCATAAGACCGTACAGTAGAAGAAAATATTACAGCGCACACATGCAAAAAAGACATTTACCTCCAGCAAGGCTAGTTTAA
The DNA here is from genome assembly GCF_042186555.1 of Aquarana catesbeiana. NCBI lineage: Eukaryota > Metazoa > Chordata > Amphibia > Anura > Ranidae > Aquarana > Aquarana catesbeiana. The sequence goes on from NC_133328.1 coordinate 520,310,149, forward strand.
AAACACCTGAACATTTTCGAAAAAACATTATCAAAAAATATGGGGATCCACTAATCATGGGGTACTTTGTCGCAGTAAGTGGGCTTAGCATCATATAGCAATATGGTGTGACCAAATCCCCATGTTTTTTGATAATGTTTTTTTGAAAATGTTCAGGTGTTTTTAAACTAGCCTTGCTGGAGGTAGATGTCTTTTTTGCATGTGTGTGCTGTAATATTTTCTTCTACTGTATGGTCTTATGGCTGCACCATCTTTAATGCATCTTTTAGGGTGTGCCCCCCAAATATCTTGTTTGGATGCGGAGAAATTCGCATCAGTGGGAACCAAGCCTAAAACAATGCAGCAACAAGCTGTGAACAAAAGCAACTCCAAGAACAGATAGTTAGTAAAAAGCGAATGTTGCTCTTTGAGCACCCAATACATAAAAAAGGAACCATCGACATTAAAAAAAAAAAAAAAAAAAAAAAGAAATTTAAAACTTTAAAATACCACCTCTAAAACAAATGAACGCTTTTTTTTTTTTTTTTTTTTAAGAAAAGCCTTGCTAAAAAAAAAGAAATGTTATCTAAAAAATAGACCATATTAACACACAATGCCCCAAAATAAATGATAACTCCAATATAACACCCCCTGAAAATCCAATTTTTTTAAGGGAAGCTTCGCAGCATGGACAGGACAAGCCCCAAAAAATAAGAGCATGAAAAGCAGCAAAGACCTACCAACCCGAATTAAAGTACAATTTCCTAACTTATCCCAATTTCTCCCTATGCAGTTTCTCAGCTTTCCCTATCCTTCCTCTACAGCATCTTTCAATACTCTGACACTATGGTATCTCTGTACTCCCTTTTTATAGCGAGGGAGCTTGCTATCCAAAAGCCCCCTTATCTGTCCTTCTAAGCCTGCTGGCCAGGCAGTGCATTATGGTTTAATCACAACTCTTCTTAGTGAACCCGCACTTAAAGGATAAGTACAGCCAAAGCTCATTTTGATATACTTCTCCTTTAGATCACAGGAGTACAGTTCGTTCTGCACTCCTGTGACCTGTTTTTTTTTTTTTTTTTTTTTTTTTAGCAGACAGTGGGCTAAAGTCAGAAAGCCGTTCCAGGCTTGGGCAAGATCGCGACAATGAAGTAGGGATCCGCCCACATGCCTGGACCGGCACTCGGCTCAGCTTCTCAGTGATCCGCTGAGAGGCTGAAACAGCCTCTCCTGCCCCCTCCACAGCCCAGCACTGCAGTGAGAGCGGGGGGGGGGTAGAGCAGAGAGCTGGTGAGTGACAATCACCAGCTCTCTGCTCAGGGAGCTCTCTGAACTAAGCGATCAGCAGGGTTTGATCACTCAGTGCTTAGTGTTAGAGCCGTCGGGGAACAGATGCACTATCGGACTGCATCCACCTCAGTAAGTATGATTCAGAAAAAAAAATCAATCCCTATACTTCTCTTGTAGCCTCCCTGGCGGTTTTCCCGAGTGTGGCTCGGGGTTAAAATTCAGGACCATTAGCGGTAACCCCGAGCCACACTCGGGATTACATCGCAGGATCCTGGTGTGGCTTTACTTACCTTGTCCCCGGGATCCTGCGATGTCCCCCGCGCTGTCTGCGGGCTCCGTCCTCCTCCGAAGCCTCTCCGTGCCAGGCTCCGTTCCCTGCGAGCGGCGCGACGCACGGGGGCGGTGCCTGCCGGCAAATTCAAAAAAGTGTAAAATCATAACACATACAGTACTGTAATCTTACAGATTACAGTACTGTATGAAATTATTTCACATCCCTTTTGTCCCCAGTGCTTTGTCCTATGCCCTGCATGCAGTTTTATGTTATATATATACTGTTCTTTCTGCCTGGAAACTGGAGATTGTCCATAGCAACCAAAAAATGTCCCTTTACATCAAAAGTGGCTTTAGACCAGCTAGAAAACAGTGATAGTAAATTAGAACACTTCCAGAATTGAGCGATAATGAATCGTGGGGAAATTTATTTTATTATTAATTTTTTTTTTTTTTTTAATTATTTATTTTTATTTATTATATTATAATTTATGTTTTTGTGTTTCAAACTTTATCATACCCGGGATATCTACTAGACTCTGGTTTGGACAGATTTAAGTGTGTTATTGTTAAGAATTACAGACCTACAATATAAAACGCCAAATTTCCATGCAAAATAATTGTACCGCTTTCAGCACCTAAAATCCGAAATAATCATACCGCCAGGGAGGTTAAATTCACTGGGACCATGAATCTCGAACCTGCAGATTTACAGATTTAGCAGCCAACCTAAACCTCATCCATGCTCATTTAACACAGAGGAACACATTTAACACATTTTTTTTTAAAGAGAGAAAGCCTTCACATACTGTCTGAAAAATAAAGTTAATCTCAATAGGTTCAATAAAAACCTGACAGAGTTGCTAACCTTTACCTACTCTATTCAAAACTAAGAAAAAAGTGCTAGTTGTAATTGGGCTATAAAAAGCTCTCAGAAACATACAAACCTGGAAGTGTCAATTGGAGAAATCTTTCAGATTCTGCTTGTAGCTGCCAGCTGTCTCTAGGAACAGCCCCAGACTTTGGAGACTTGTCCCTGGAAATATCGATCATTGAAGTATTTCACAATAAAATTCCTGTTTACAATGTCATCTCTCTTGCCATCTGTTTATATTATATTGGCTTTTTTATTAGTGTCTTTAGTATTTAAAGGATTAGTCTTAATGAAAAATGAAATTTCTGCTCTTAGTGGATGCTGTAGAGCAGTAAGTGTATACCCTTAACCATTGATGCTTGCCCTAGGGCATGTCCACCAAATGTGCTTCATATCTCCCAGGTCCAAGCATCCCCTAAAGCAGGAATTGGAATATGAGAGGAGGCATTTATACGTTATTGCAGTGGTATAATACAACCAGAACATAACTATATGTTATAGCTGTCCAATTAATAGCGTTTTTACAACTTACCTAGCTCCTCTTAATGTTGTTTGCAATCCTGCTAGTTAAAATCTGGTGCCAGACCCTTCACTAAACCCAATGGAATTGATTGGGACCTACCCATACCGCAGGAGCAATGTTTATGATTAAGTCCTGATATGGGATAAAACATGTAAGATGGAGAACTTGGCAGGAGATGTGATTCGTTCTGAGTAAAAACTTTGTTTCAATATGGGAAACATGGTTGTGCAGCCTGTATCTTTTTCCAATAAATAAATCCAGGGAGGAGACATACCCCACTTGGAGTTTTGCACCTATGAATGGTAGATGTATCCAAGAACCACCTAGAGGAGTATGGTTTGCAAAGACTCAACTGCTGCTTTTTAAATAAAGCCCTATGTTTTTATCATTTTAGAAGAACATATACATGCATAATAAAATAAAGGTACCTGAAGGAATAATACAAATGTTAAAGTGGTAAACCCTGTACTACCACTTTTACTTACAGGTAAGCCTATAATAAGACTTGCCTGTAGGTCCCGTGAATATCTCCTAAACTTGCACTGTTTAGGAGATATTCACTGTATCTGCATGTGCCGACGTCATCGGCACATGCGCACTGAAGAAACGTCTCTCTCATGCTGTTTCTTCAGTAGCTGTGTTGTGACAGGCGGCACCCGGGCGCATGCGCGGGAGTGACGTCATCGCGGCTCCGGCCAATTACAGCCCGCAAACCCGGAAATAACTCCGGGAGACATGTTGCCGGCCACAGCGGTGTACGGGGACCGCTGCAACAGCTTCGATCTAAGGTAAGTATTTCATAATGAGCGAGTATTATGCCTTTTTCTTGCAGGTTTTTTTTTTTTTTTTTTTTTCTGAACCTTTACAATCACTTTAAATGTTATAGATTCCCAAAAATTACATACTCAAATTAGTTGCTGGTAGCCAAGAAAATTTAAATGGCTTAAAGTGTAACTCCACTTTTGTGAAAAAAAAAAAATCCCGTCTTAGCAAACAATGCATATTGCAAGGATTGTAACAAACCTCATCCCAGATTTCTACTTTTGTATGCTCTGAAGAAAAAGCTGTTTGTTTCATGTCCTTTCTAGACTCATTCCTGGGTTTGTGATCATTATAATCAACTGCTGCATTTTCGGTGTTCTACATCCTGCTACAAGTAGTAAAACCCTTCAGGAGTGTCTAACCAAAGGAGGATGCCTAAAATTTTACTTGTATCTTAGTGCAGACATCTGAGAAAATCGGTGAGTCAATCACACAAACAGGAAATTACATTTCTGAAGGCATTCCATATATCAACTGTGTAGAGAATACCTTCAGGGTACCATAATGCATCACACTTTTAAACCACTTGCTTACTGGGCACTCCCCGTTCCTGCCCAGGCCAGTTTTCAGCTTTCAGTGCTGTCACACTTTGACAATTGCGCGGTCATGCAACTCTGTATCAAAACAAATGTATAATTTTTTTTCACACAAATAGAGCTTTCTTTTTGGAATTTAATCACCACTGTGTTTTTTTTTATATTTTGCTAAAAAAAAAAAAAAAAAAGGCTAAAAATTTTGACAGGGAAAAAAAAAAAAAATTTTCATAGTTTGTTATAAAATTTTGCAAACAGGAAATGTTTCTCCTTCACTGATGTGCACTGATGAGGCTGCACTGATGGGCACTGATGGGGTGGCAACGATGAGGCGGCACTGATAGGTGGCACCAATGAGGCGGCACTGGTGGGCACTAATGAGGAGGCACTGATAGGTGGCACTAATGGGCCCTGATAGGCAGCACTGAAGGGAACTGAGAGGCACTGGTCACTTGTAAGAAGTACTGATAGGTGACACTGATGATGAGGCACTGATAGGTGGCAGTACTGGTGGGCACTGATTAGCAGCACTGGTGGGCACTGATAGATGGCACTGGTGGGCACTGATAGGAGCCTCTGGTTTTCACGGATGAGCAGCACTGATGGGACCAATGTCCCTGTAACAGAAGTCGGGTAACGGCTTTTCTTTTTTCTCCTCGCGCTTTCAGCGTGAAGAGAAAAATGCCAATGACCGGCTTCTGTTTACTTCTGTGATCAGCTGTCATTTCCTAACAGCTGATCATGTGGTAAAGCGACAGACCTCATTATAATGTATAGAACATTTTCGATTTTGCCTTTAGTATTAAAAGTAACCTGATGGAGTGAATGTTCATCACAATAATACTGAAGCAGTTACTAATTCATTCACGAGGATGTGGGGAGGTAGTTGGCCAATGCTATCAGCTCAATAACTTCCACTGGAGAGCCAAAAACTGTGTAAAGTAGCCAATTTCTGAATAGTCCCTCTCTAGAAGTTAGTAGAAAGCGGGGCTCTTAAACAATTGATAAGTATGTTTAATTTTTAAAATTGCTTGAAGAAAAAAACGTATATTGTTGCCCATATTAGCCAATAATACTCTGCTTTACATTCCTCTCCCTGCCTTGGAAAAATAAAGGAGAGAATTTGATTCGTTACTTTAAAAAATAAGCACAGGCATAAGGACACATGAATAAGGTCTGGCCTTCATAAAATAACATTTGTTATTGTTCATTTGGTGAATTGTAAGTTCACCTCCAATCAATAGCATAGTGTATTTGTGGCAAATAAGCCAATAGCTTAGAGCGCCAGGGTATTAGCACTTTTATTTTTGGTGCAGGGCTGTGTGGTGCTATGCTCCAGATTCAAGCTGAAAAAAACGATTAAAAAGGTAAAGTTGACTACTGCCATGCTGTCTCTCTACAATAACCATAGCGTTCTCTGAATTCTCTGTCATAAATTAAATATTTATTTGTAAAATAAAAAATGATTACGCAGAGTAAAATATATATAACATCAGTTTAAACAATTACTCAGTCATGCAACACTGTACTCAAATTAAATTTTTATCATTTTTTTCGTCAGAGCTTTCTTTTGTTGGTTTTTAATCACCACTGTGTTTTTTCTTTGCTATATAAACTATTACATAACAAATACAGAAAATTCTGCAAAAAAAAAAAATCCATTTGTTTTTTTCATTTCTGTTGCAAAAAAAAAAAAAAAAAAACTTTCTTCATAAACTTAGGCCAAAATGTATTCTGCTAGATTTCTTTGGTAAAAATAAACCAAAGCAGTGTATATTATTTAGTCTGTGTGAAAGTTTTAGAGCCTACAACTTTGGTATATACTGTACAGCATAGGTGTGCACAGCCTATTGCATTACGGTATGCAACCCAAAGCTCAAACACACAGGCCTTTCTCTGCAGCCTCAGCTGCACTGGACAGTGAAAGAATGGGAAGAGCTCTGTGCTGAGCGACTTCCTGTTTATTCCCAAACTGAAGCACAGTAAACAGTTTACTATGCTTCAGTTATGAATAAACACAGTCAGTGAGTGTGTTAATTTAAATAAGGAAGGCGCTGGTAAATGACATATTTACTAGCCCCTTCCCCCCACTCACTATCCTGAAACATCTGGGGGCAGAGGAGGGAAGCCAGCAGCACTGAGGAGCAGGGGGGCCAACACTGGAGACGCCCAGGCAGTAGAGGCAACCAGCACCACACGTAGTGATTAGGGTGTGCCCAGGCACACCTGGCACACCCACTGCGCACACCTATGCTGTACAGTATATCTGAAAATTGATCAATCCTGATGTACTGCCTGCCTATCTCATTTCCTGAGGCCTTAAAATGGCAGGACAATTTAATACCCCCCAAATTACCCCTTTTTGAAATGTAGGCAGTCCAAGGTACTTAGTAAGAGGCATGGTGAGTTTTTGAAGTTTACATTTTTTTGTCACAATTTTTTTTGAAGATAAAGAAATTAAATAAAATGATTTTTTTTTTTTTCCACAATTTTTTTTTTTACATTATGTTACTAGAGCTGTACATCTTCAGCATATGACTGGGGTGACAGTATCTAAAAAAACAAATTAAATGTTTTTTTTTTTTCTTCAAATTTTTTTCCATTTTTTTTTCTTTACATTTCTTTTACATAGTGACACTGTACTGCTCTGGGAAGGTGATCAAGATTTTTTTTTTCAGTATGATTGCTTATTACAATGATGATCTAATTACTGTTATAAACAATCATATTTATGAATGGCATCCGTTCATGTGCCATTATGTACAATTTTGATAGTTGTGATTGGCTACATCTATCATATGGTACAGGTCTGCTGTGATTGGCCCCTGTACTATGTGATCACTTTGACCAATCACAAAGATCACAATAGTATATGATGTATGACTATGAATGCAATCCATTGTGTAATTTTGACATGTGATCACTGTGATTGAAACGGGAAAAATAAAAGAAGCAGCTTTTGCTTCAATACTTGTGTTCAATCCTCAGCTGTCTTCGACAATAATGCCCTTCTCCACTAAATGTTGCTAGTCTTTGGGCGGCGTCATTCAACCCACTTCCTGACCCACGCTGTCATAGACACTTATCCTGGGGAGACATCATCATGCAGCCTAGACTCACAGTACTGTTGTACTGCTGTACTGTGAAAAAGGACTGCCCGTTGCCAGCACAAGAGGAAAAAAGTGAAGGACCCATGACATCATCAGACTGAATAAAAGGCTGCTGGATTAAGGATATGTATAAAGTTAATCATTTTTAATGGCTTCAGGAGGGAAAGTGAATGCCCAATGGTAGGGGAATTCAGCTTGAATTATTTTTTGTAAATAAATACAAAACTGTATTAGTTTGTGTTTTCTATTAGCTGCCTGGGGTTCAGCTTTAGACTAGCAGTAGAACCACACTTATTGGTTTCTCCAGCACTGCCTTCCTCTTTAGCTTGTTTGAATAGTCCCTGCATTGTACTTGCCAGAGACATGGCAGCTCCCGGTATTTTTCAATAAAGTCTGGCAGAAAACCTGAGGCTGTAAATTTATCGACCATTTTATCTGCAAGACACAACACAAGACAAACCCTAATGTCAGGCTAAACTCTCCTAATCTTGTCCCAATATAGGCCTCAATCTATAAGCAGTATAAGCCACTAACCACTGATGCCCTACGTTACAATTGTACCTTCGTTTGAACGATCTGCGTAAACGATCCTCCGTCCTCCACTCACAGATCGTACGTACGCCCGTTACATCGCCCGCATGTTATGCTTTATATACACTGTGCATGCATGAAACTCCGCCCCTGTCCGTATTTCTAGTGTATTCCCCACCTCTTCTCTTTTGGGGCAGTGGGAGGGCACATGGCGGAGACACAGCAGGTGTGTGCTACTATCAGAAACAATGAAAGCCTGGAGCAAGGCAGTTCCAGATCCAGGAGAAGGTATAAGGCCTCAAATATGTCCTTTGAAGAGATGGTGGTCATCTTAAAGAGGACAGACTATGATGGGAATCATGGGCCGTACAGAAACCCTAATGTGAGAAAGGCCAAGATCATGTCTAAAGTTGTCAGAAGTCTGCACAGGAATTTTTTTCGATCCAAGGATCAATTGAGGAAACGCTGGTCAGACCTGAAATTGAGGAAGCAAGATCAGTATAGAAAGATCAGGAAAGTGCTGCAAAAAAGTATTTGTCCTGTGTTCCTATTATTATTATTATTATTATTATTATTATTACTTTCGTGCTGGTCCATGTGCTTTTCTTTACTGACGTACAGTTTAAAATGGCAAGTTTGAGGTTCGAGGACACAGGAATCGTTCGTATTAAACATCGTTCGTTCGACCACTAATACGTCGTTTTTGGCAGATGCAGGTTAACTACATTTGTTCATGCCTATTTTGATTAAAATAAGTTTATTACATTGTTGTCTAGATGTGTTTGAAACTATAATGAAATGACAACTTTATTCAGTGGCAGGAGCACTAGTGTGGGACACCATAACACCCTTGTTATGGTGTCCCACACCGCTGCTCCAGTGGATACTAGGGGTCTCTCCATGTGTTAAACTTGCACAAAGCAGGTAAGTATTCCAGCTTTTGAAAGTGAAAAAATCATGTATTCAGCTTGGAACTCTGCCAAAACAGACAATTGGAAGACCCTTCCATGCAGTGTTTCATATTACTATTTCTAGCCTAACATATCTGTCTGCTAAGTATACATTTTTGTATTCACATAGGGGAGAAAAGAATAGGAACTGAGGACACCAGTAACCCCACACCGAATGAAGAAAGGCAACTCACCACACACCCAGAAGATGTGGATGCAGATGTTCAGGAAGTGCTGGGTGAAGTGGTAGAAATGGTGTCGACAACAGGTCAGTGTCTGAGACCACAGCTTAAGGTAATAGATGGATGCCTGCATATGCCATACATGGTGTGTTTTTCTATTTTTTAGGTGATGTGGATGTTGTGGAAGAAGAAACTAATTTCAGCAGTCAAGTGCACAAATCCTGATCCGTAAGATCATGGTGTGCAATCGTGATTTGGAAAAGATGAAACAAAATATTCATGATGTTCAAAAAAGACTGAGCAACATCATAGATATTTTAGGCAAAATCCAAACAAAAAAACATTTTAAAGTTGTCATTATGTTGTACATGTTTTAAATGAATTGCAAGCCAAATTTTGAAGATGCACACAGTGTGTCAACATGTGCTATCTCCCATCATGGGATATCAATGTACGCGTTTTGTGGGTGAAACCCCTTCCTCCAAACTAAAGTAGGTGAGAGGAAGGGGTTGCACCCCCGAAACACATCCATTGAGCCCCCATGATGGGAGCTAGCACATGTTGACACACTGGGGCTTATTTCAAAAAGGCAAAACCACTTTGCACTACATACAATTTAGGCATGGGATCATGAGGGAAATCCAAATTTTGAGTCCCAATTTGTGTGGATCTTCAAAATTTGGCTTTTAGAGGGGTAAGATCACCCCATCTGAAGGCAAAATCAACACAGTTTTGACACACTAATGTCTCATATGGCCTTCACTTTAGCAAAGTCAAACTTTGTACGTTCCTTAGTTAGGGAAGTGTATGTTATGTTTTTAAACATGCCTGTTTAGCCCCAAAAAAGACAAATTTATGTCAAATATACATGTTATACACCAAGGTGTTGGTTTGTTTCAAAACCGTTTATAACGCACATGTGAATGTGCTTGGAGTAAAATGTTTTATACTCAACAATGTGTGGCTTCTTATTTCAATGCTCAATACCAGTTTATTTTTTAAGTTGGTGTAGTTACAGTGACAATGGAGGTTATTAACTAAATGCAAATCCACTTTGCACTACAAGTGCACTTTCAAGTGCACTTGCAGTGCACTTGTAATTCAAAGTAGATTTGCGTTTACTAAATAACCCACACTGTGCCGTAAAATGTGCCAAAATCAGGCCATTTTAGGGACTCCAAGCAATTAATTCATGGAGTTGAAAAGGATGATTATTTGTATCATTAATGCATTACATACATTAACAACAAAAACCTTGTGTGTGTGTGTGTAGCAGACCCACAGTGCAATATAATAGTTAGCTGAAGAAGAGATTGTCACCTCATGTATCGAATAAGTTACGTTTGCAATATTGAAAAAAATGGCCAAAATGAAAAGGCCATTTGAGAACCTAGGAGACAGATAAGAAACACAAACAATAATTCAAATGAAATATGAGTTTAGTTTTTCCAAAAAATTTTATTAAACATCCCGAAGATTTTGTTGCAAATCAATTGCCTCCCTACCCACGAAGTAATCAACATAGTTTTGCCTGACTTTGCGGGCGCTTTGGGGGGGCGAGCCAGAACAGCCACTTTCGAGAGCCGTCATTGCTGCAGGTTCTGCTGAAAAGTCGGCCTCAGTCGCAACTGAGGCCAGATAGCTGGCTGCATTCTTTCGAAGGTAGTTGTGCAAAATGCAGCAGCTCAACACAACGTGATTAAGTTTATATTCGGCCAGGTTGATGGACGTAAGGAAAAGCCTGAACTGGCTGGCCATTATGCCAAAGGCATTCTCAACCACTCTTCTGGCACGTGCCAGCCGGTAATTAAAAGCTCTCTGCTCTGGGGTCATGTTCCTCATGGGGAACGGCCTCAGGAGGTGGCAACCCCAAGGTGCAATTTTGTAGACGCCGGTAAAACTCCGTCTGGGCGATCACTCCTCCATCAGAGTTACGGCCGTTCTTCCCGACGTCTAGGTAGATGGATTCATAATTGGCCGTTACCACCGCCAACATCACTATACTACTAAACCCCTTATAATTATAGTAGTACGACCATGAGTTGGGTGGTGGGACAATCCTGATGTGCTTCCCATCGATAGCACCACCACAATTGGGAAAGGCCCACTGGTGGAGAAACTGGGAAGCCACAGTCTGCCATTCCTGTGGGTTGGAAGGAAACTGTGGCGTCAAACAAGAAAAAAAGATATTACTTTTGCACATAACATTGCAAGCAGATTAGACACAAACATTCTTGGCCAACATAAGTATAACATTTATTGAAATGAGTATTTAAAGACAAAAGTATAAGGTCAACTTATCAGATTCCTCACCCCCTCTGCTGGCCCATTGGAAAATTTTTATGGTGGGGGGGTGGGTAGATGTTTTGGACAGGTAACCCTCTCCACTTTATTGAGAGCCGAATGCATAAATAATGTGTGTTACTTTGGCCAGCCCCTCCTTACTTACACTATTGGCAGCCCACTGGACAGGTAAGAAGTGTCATAATCCAAAAATATGAATACACACTGTCCAAATTGAAGCACATTTTTACATTCTGCAATTACCTATCAAGATAATAGGAGAACAAAACTTTAAACAGTACCATTTGAAAGTATTCAGGTAGGCACTTGCACTACATGTTTTGGTGAATTCATCCATAAATATGAACACAAAAGAGGTAGGTATAGTGTGTATGGGTTTGGCAAAGTCAGCAGATAGAGTATTGGTATTGGTTGACTTAGCGGTTGGGGGGGAGGGAGGGTTCATAATGAGTTTGGGCCCCCCCCCCAAAAAAAGCCTCTTGTACTCTGCCTGAATTTAAGGACAACAATAACATTTGGGCACATTTTAGGGGGTGTTTAGGGTAAACACTACAATGGAGCTGACAAAATACATTAAGTTACTAGTCTAGGTGTGTATGGGCCCAGGATAGCATGCTGGGGAGGTTAGTGAAGGCAAATATACATGAAGGACAAAAAAGGAGCATTAAAAGCTTACAGCATGCATGAGGACAAAGAGGACATTCACAGCATATTACAATCATGGTAATTATGGAATGAAGAAATGAATACAATACATTAGCAAACATTACATACATAGAATGTGATGTTAAAGGATAAAACTTACCCTAATATAGTCCTTCTGCAGGACTTGAATTATGGCAGAACAGGTCTCTGGAATAATGATTCCCACAGCTTGGGAGGGAGATCCCAGTCATGAACTTCAGGTCCTGGAGACTTCTCTCCATCGCCAAGTACCACAAGGAGGCGACAAGCCTTTGCTCGGGAGAGATGGGTTGCCGCATGCAGGTGTTCTGCTTTGTAATATAAGGGGACAGCAAAGGCAATAGACAGTAACAGCCCATTCACACAGGAACGACTTGTCAGGCGACCTAGTCGCCTGACAAGTCGCCTCCCGTTCTGTGCTATGGAACCGTTCTAAGGGGAGCGACGCAAGTCGCTCTGACTTAGAAAAAGGTTCCTGTACGACTTCGGGGGCGACTTGGGGCGACTTGCATAGACTTCTATACAGAAGTCGTTTTGCAAGTCGCCCGGGCAGTCGTTTGCAGGTCGCCTCCCTGAGGCGACCTGCAAGTCGTGTTGCCCCTGTGTGAATGGGGTCTGAAAGACGGGGTTCATCACCTGGAGATAATTCCTGAAATCATCAGGATTATTCTCCTGGAGCTCCTGCAGCAAAGGCATATGACAGAATTGGTCACGATTAAGCAACCAATTTTGGTCCAAGAACTCCTCTGTTCATGGACTGGATTTGGGTCAAAGCAATAGCACCAAGCCCAACAACAGCACGATCTCTCAGACGAGAACGCAACATGGCTAGTTAACGAATGGCTGCTCAGAATAAACTGACAGAACGCACTGAAAATCAGAAAGGACCTGACAAGCACGACCTGAAAATCAGAAACAACCGGACAAGCACGCACTGAAAATCAGAAGCGAACTATAAATAGAACGCACTGAAAAACAGAAACGAACTGACAAGCACACGCTGAAGAACAGATACGAACCGACAAGCACAACCTGAAAAGCAGAAACGAACTGAAAAGCACAAGGCTGAAAAGCGTGAATCGTCACTCACTAAACTTTTATTAACACGAGATAAACATGAGATTAGCAGAAGGAGCCCAAAGGGTGGCGCACCCAAATACTTACCTGACTCCCATCTCGATCCAGCGATGTTACACAAGAACCACAAAGTCCGGGGACTCTCCCTCCTCATGGGCTGAGACAGCAGTGGGTGCCAATGGCTCCTGCTGCTGTCAATCAAAGTCAGTGAACCAATAAGGAGAGGGTGTCCTCATAGCAAACTGCTTGCTGTGGGGGCACTATGCAGGAGGGAGGGGCCAGGAGCGTTAACAAGGGCCTCGAGAAGAGGACCATCTGGGCTGCTCTGTGCAAAACCACTGCACAGAACAGGTAAGTATAACATGTCTGTTATTTTTAAACAAAAAACAAGACTTTAATATCACTTTAAAACATTCTTCCAAAATTCCAAAATAAAAAGACGTTTCTGTAACAGCTTTAAAAAGTGTTGGATATAGTTGAACTTTTGTCATTTAATTAAAACCCACATAAAACTACAAACTATAAAACTATACTACTATGTCCACAGACGGTAAAATTTCACTTCAAAATGAACGATGTTGTCAGCCTGCAAATATACTGTGCCTTGGAAAAAGTATTCACACCCCTTAAAATTTTCCACATTATAAATGGTTTTCAAAGTTGTGTACAAATAAATATCTGAAAAGTGTGGCGTGCATTTGTATTCAGCCCCCTTTACTCTGATACCCCTAACTAAAATTTAGTGAAACCAATTGCCTTCAGAAGTCACCTAATTAGTAAATAGAGTCCACCTGTGTGTAATTTGATCTCAGTATAAATACAGCTGTTCTGTGAACCCTCAGAGATGTGTTAGAGAACCTTAGTGAACAAACAGCACCATGAAGGCCAAGGAACATACAAGACAGGTCAGGGATAAAGTTGTGGAGAAGTTTAAAGCAGGGTTAGGTTATAAAAACATATCCCAAGCCTTTGAACATCTCATGGAGCACTGCTCAATCCATCATCCGAAAATGGAAAGAGTATGGCACAACTGCAAACCTACCAATACATGGCCGTCCACCTAAACTGACAGGCCGGGCAAGAAGAGCATTAATCAGAGTAGCAGCCAAGAGGTCTATGGTAACTCTGGGGGAGCTGCAGAGATCCATAGCTCAGGTGAGAGAATCTGTCCACAGGACAACTATTAGTCGTGCACTCCACAATCTGGCCTTTATGGAAGAGTGGCAAGAAGAAAGCCATTGTTGAAAGAAAGCCATAAGAAGTCCTGCTTAGATTAGATACTGTGTACACCACCTGAAGTGTATTAGAAACTGTACACACTGTATTAGATACTGTGTACACCACCAGAAAAGTAGTAGAAACTGTACACACTGTATTAGATACTGTCTATGCCGCCTGCACTGTATTAGAAACTGTACAACGGCTACACTGTATTGTATACTGTGTACACCACCAGAAGTGTAGTAGAAACTGTACGCACTGTATTAGATCTTGTGTACACCACCTGAAGTGTATTAGAAACAGTACACCACCGAAAGCAATGTAGATATAGGCTACACTGGATGCAGAGTGTATGTATATATAAATATATATAAAGGCACCCTGCCTTTGGCCAATTATGGCTCTCTCAGCAGAGAGCGCTGTGATTGGCTAAAGCATGCAGGTCAGGTGCATGCTTTGGCCAATCATCATACAGCAATGTGAATTATGGAGTGTTCTGTGGCCCTCTAATTTCCCGCGAACGCCACATAATGTTCGGGGTGAACACCCAATGTTCGAGTTGAACTTATGTTCGACCCAAACATCGCGCTCATCCCTGTTTATTTAGCATCTATGAGGCATCCTCAAATGGAAGGTGAAGGAGCGCGAGGTCTCTAACATCCACCAGCTCTGTGATGTCATCATGGAGTGGAAGAGGACTCTAGTGGCAACCTGTGAAGCTTTGGTGAACTCCGTGCCCAAGAGGGTTAGGCAGTGCTGGAAAATAATGCTGGCCACACAAAATATTGACACTCTGGGCCCAATTTGGAAATTTTCACTTAGGGCTGTACTTACTTTTGTTGCCAGCGTTTTAGACATTAATTGCTGTGTATTGAGTTATTTTGAGGAGACCGCAAATTTACACTGTTATACAAGCTGTACACTCCTTTACGTTGTAGCAAAGTGTCATTTCTTCAGTGTTGTCACATGAAAAGATATAATATATTTAGAAAAATGTGAGGGGTGTACTCACTTTTGTGAGATACTGTATTTGAAAATCGATCAATCCTGATATATTGAAGGCCTATCTCATTTCTTGAGGCCCGAAAATGCCAGGACAGTACAAATACCCCCCAAATTACCCCTTTTTGGAAAGCAGACAGTCCAATGTATTTAGTAAGAGGCACGGCAAGTTTTTTTTTTTTTTTTTTGTCATAATTTTTTTGGAAAATTTAATGAGTTAAAAGAAATTGTTTCACAATTTTTTTTATTTTTTTACATGCTGTCACCAGTGCAGTACAGCATCATCATATAACTGGTGTGGTGGTGATCAGGGACGCTGACTGGGAACAGTATGTTTAATAAAAAAATTAAATTTTTATTTTTTATTTTTTTTTCTTTTTTTTTCTTTTACAATTTATTTTAACAGTAACACTGTACAACTCTATGGAAGTGATCAGGAAATGTTTTTAATACACATTATGATTGCTTATACCAGTAAATTTCACTGGTATAAGCAACAATTTTTACTAAATGAAACTGGATCATTCAGTGTGTATTGCTGTGATTAGCTGTGATTGGCCACAGCTAATCACATGGTACAGATGGGCTGTGATTGGCCCTTACTGCACCATGTGATCCCTGTGACCAATCGCAGCTAGCAACAAAATTGTACACAATGAATGGCCTGAAAGGAAGCAATCTGTTGTTTACAATTGTCATGTGATCTGCTGTGATTGATCAGCGATCACATGGTACCGGCAGCCAGCTGGTACACTGATCAGCCATCAGCTGTGTCCGGTGAACACAGCTGGTGACAGATCACGCCCCAGCGCGACCCATGGAGTATGTGCGAGGCACGTTCAGGGAGGACATCACATGACGTGTACCTGGAACGACGAATGTCCCACCCTGCCATCATTTGACAATAGACTAGGCGGGAAATGGTTAACTGGGTTTGACACTATTTACTAAAACTGGACAGTGCAAAATCAGGTGCAGCTGTGCATGGTAACTAATCGGCTTCTAACTTTAGCTTTTTCAATTAAGCTTTGACTAAAACTGTTAGCTGATTTTATTTCTTTGCAGAGCTCCACCAGATTTTGCACTCTCCAGTTTTAGTAAATCAACCCATATGTTCAATTTTCGCAAACTTCTCAATAGGTTTAGTAAATGTGCAGCAAATGAACTTCTAGCCCATCACTAGAGATAAAAATACCAAACATCTGAAAGAACAACTACATTAGTCAACCATTTAGATTGTAAATTTGTTTCAGTTTTACCTTCTGTCATTTTTGTGATGTAACTTTTAAAGTACAGCATTAAAATCCTAAGAAAAGATGGTCCACATCTACATGCACTATGTACACTATATAGAAAGGCTGCTCTTGTCTCTATTGTTTTTGTCCTTCCTCTTAAATATCCTCTTTCACCAGATTATATCCTTGAGGAGTGAAGAGGGTTAATGAACAGGTGTTCTGTCAGTGGGAAGTTTGCAAGGCCTGCTCACACCTGTCTGACAAACAATGTCCTGACTCATTCAGTCAGCCTTCTGTCAGCCTAGGTAAGCTGTTACGTAGCAATATTTCTTGGTCAAAGAAGGGGGGTTGTGGTGAGTATCTAGCATGTTATAGTCACCAGCTGTCCTCATTATTGGCTTTGTGTTACCGAGACTATTATTTTAGACGTAACACCCCATCACAGAGATGTCAACTTGACCTGTTCCAATTGGGTGATACCTGCCGGAGACTTGACTAGGAGTTTAATACCAGCCCTGTCATATCACAACAACATAATTTGTGCACATGACCAACCTTTGCCAAGCCTAGAGCAATAATGTATTTCTGTCGTCATTAGCCCACTTAGAACATTCAGAATCAACTTTGCTGTGCCGTTTGAGCCTGATTAGCCTACAGGGACTTGCTTAAGACCTAGTGGCAATCACAAAAAAAAAAAATGCCAAGAGTCTAGATCTCTTTATTCTCAGGCTTATACATGCTCATTTCTAAGGGCTATATCAAAGTGAAGCTGTTCTTTATAGCACTCACAATTCATGCTTCATAGTTCCGCTACAGAAACGAGAATAAAAGGTATCACCTGATTTCTTGCTGTAGGCAACAACCCACGTGTAACTTTGCCGCAATGACTTTAGCTTTTCTTGAATGATCCTGGGGACAGCTGATCTAATTATACGAAATATAAAAGTAAAAAGTGCTAAGACTGCAAAATTCACAAGGAGGCAAATGAAATCTGACTAGAAATTGTAATGGTGTTTTAGCTCTGATGTGCAGCTAAGACGGATATAGAATTTGTATATGGGTCTTTACACAGTCCTGAGTTTGTGAAAAGCATGTGAAACATTTATATGTGTATACTGGCACAATGCAGTAAGTAGCTAGCCTAGGTGCAGCTCATCTTGATAATGATATAATACACCTTGTAGGTTACAAAAAAATCAAGCTTGATTATTGTGACCGACAATTCAGTTTTGGGGGGAGGAGGAGGGCTGTCCTCATAATGATAAACTCATACAGTACTGGCTGCAGTTTTTCAAATTGGTAGCAAAACAACATCAAACTAAGCATACTGAAATTGCTTTTTACAAGGAAAACTTCTCACAGATGTTGCCACGATCTGATACCTTGACTGTATAGAAGACCTGACAATAAAGGCTGCTTCTCACCTCTTTTGTGAGCAAGAATTTTCTCATAAATTACCAAATTTGGCATTAAAAAACTGAATAATAATTTGGTTTCTTACCATGGCCATCATTTGAATTTTTCTTGAAGGAAATGAGTACCATGGCAAAATGCCAATTTACTGTGGAACGTCATGGTAATTTCATAGTAATTAGATTTTTATAATGGTAATTATCTGCATTTTTTCCATAAGGTTCCCATGGTGCTGGGCCATGTTGCCTTTCCCCACTATCTGTTTGGTTAAAGGATTGGTTTTTCTCTGCTGCTTGCTCGCAGGGATGAGTTGGTGGCCTCTTGTTATCTCCCACATTGACATTTCCTAGTTTGCCCCCTTTCCCTGCCACTTGCCATTTTTCTTTTGACCTTTTTGATTTGCTTCTTTATCTCAAATTTACTCTTGTTCCTAGAAGAAATAAAGGTAGACCAAAGGCATTTCAAGTAATCAATCAGAAGGCAAAACATTACATTTAGTTGCCTGAAATATGATAAAAGTTTACTCAAATATAACACAATAATGTCAAATAAAATTCATGATTTTGGTGTCATCAGGTGACAACTTAACACTCTCTAGAGTTCAAACAGTTGCAAAGGGGGACTTCTAAAAAAACATTGTGTATTAAAAAAATAAATCAGTCCATTTAAATGCAGATATCTTTAACAAGAACGATGAATTTGGAGTCATCTTCCCATACATGAACAACTCATATGAGCTCTGGGACCTATCATGATCTTTGCCTAACAATGACACATACTGTATTAGGTACTCCAATTCTTCCACTCTTCTGCATGGAGGATCAGGAGCCAGGAATAAGTTGGAAAACCTTTCTGTGTATTACTGAGTGCCTCTAACTGCCTTAGGTGCTTATTATCACAAGAGGCTGTTCAGAAACAGCCTGATAATCACAAGTGATAATCAAGCTGTCTATAGTCTTGGTCTTTTAAAGTAATTTTTGATGTAACTATCTGTGTATCAGATAATCAGGAGGCTCCTTTATCAGCCACTACTGAGATAAAATCTCAGATATGCATTGCTTTCCATCAGTCAGACCTAACTAAAGCTGCCTACAAACATTATCTGGCAGGCAGCTGCACATTCAGAACTGGGTAACCAAATGATTTTCTAAAGCAGGATTATTCTACAAAAGTGCCAGTCTATATGTTGCAAACTTACATGTTTGTGCCTGTAAAGGAGTTAGGTAGGAGCATTGCTGGTACCAACCTGTCTCGGGATGCATCAGCAATCAAATAAGCTAAAGTGAGCTTTGGCAAGGAGTGTTGGACAGGGCTGTGGAGAAGTTTAAAAACATATAGCAATCCTCCGATTCCACTGTAAATAGCCAGAATGGATGAATGGTCTCTAATGCACTAAAAGAGACACAATTATCCTCAAAATGTATGAATGGCAGCACCACTTGTTTCAAAATAGTCCCCACTATTTACTACATTGTCTAAGTATATGGAAGTATAGTAAATAGTCAATATGAAGTATCAGTTCACCTAATATTGATGATCTACGGTATATAATTTGACTTGAAAACCTGGTGTAGCACCCTCTTAGGTAAGTTCTAGAGCATAGTTTTGGGTCTCTCTGCATACCAGGAAGGCTATTAGGAAAATGTTGGTGTTCTCTGCCTACCAGGGAGCAGTGATCTATTGATAGGGTCTGCTCATTGTGCTCAGGTGCTGCTCATGTTGTCTGCCTGTTTCGCACTGGTCCAATAGGACGAGGCATATTGGACAGTGGGAGGAAACCTGACAAATGGGAGCATAGGTGTAGTTACAGCCCTGGCTATTGGCAGAAGCAGGTGCCTTAGGGCATGCTGGGTGACTGTATATATGCCTGGGGCACAAGTGCTCGGGGTCTTCGGCTGGAGAGTGGGGTCCCGGAGGGGGCTGCTGCTCCTCCCCTGTACAGGCTGCACTGCAGCCTCTGGTGGTCGACCTGATGGCCAGAATTGCGGAAGCTGCAACCCAGATGTCCTGCAGAGCTGACTAGGAGGGAGACGCATTTAGAAGGATCTGTTCCTGGTTACTGTGAGTACAGATCTCCCTCTAGGGGCCTATACAATGAGGGCCATCCCTTCAGGCTAGAGGAGTCAGTGGATGGGTGTCAGCTAAAGGGGACACTAGTGAGTGTCCTGAAGAAGAGTGGCGCATTGTCTGCTGCCAGAGCAAGCAAAGGACTTGTCTTCGTACACGGCCATAGTGTGGTCTAGCAGAGAATCTGCTATCCGAATCAATTTATTGGGGTCAAGTGAGAGTTGTCCTCATCTGTGTATAGTTCAGGTTGGAGTATCCCACTAATCCCTTCTCCTATCCAAGTTCTACCAATAAATACAAGAAAAACCCAACTACCCTAGACTGATTATTTGACAACGAGCAGAAGAGTGTGCGGGTGTAATGTGAAAATCCCCAAGTGTCTGGCAGCAGAAAAATCAGAGGGAGGCCCAGGGAAAACCATACTCAGCGACCCCTACGGGGCAGTGCTACACTGGTATGGCCTGAACAGATCAATGATGCAGGGAAACAAAGAATATTTACTTCCTGTTATTAGCATGGAGGCATTAAAAAAATCTGAATTTTACTTTAAAAATAGCTGTTTATATTTCTCTTCAATAGACGTATGTGCCTTCTGGCTCTCCAGGGACCGTGGAAATGCCACATTTGCCAGGTACCCGGTGGCTCTGTGACAAGTGCAATAAACTTAAAATGCAACTGTGTGGCTTTAACTGTGCTTCCATTTTTCAGCCATTACTGATCATTATTAAAGTGTGTATAAACCCCAAATCTATTTTTCAGTATGTTTGATATCATGTCTCCCTGTATACCATTTTCTTTAGTAAATCCTTTTTTTTTAATCTGTTACAAAGTTTCTTGACTGGCCATACACACATAAAAAATATTTCATTTAGCCTTCGGACTAAACAAACAAATTTTAACAGATATCTCAACCCAAGCTAAACAGCGAGAAACGATGAATCTCCCCTGCCGACTACTGAATGTTGACACAGCCAGCAGCCCTGGCTGTAAGAATACCTAAACAGTGGCTGCAATCTTGATTCTTTGAAAACCACTTTCCAGCTACCAAATTCCATGTTGTTACATTTTTTACAACTCCTCCGTGCGTTTAATGTGCAATTTCAGAACAGAAGAATTTAATCAATTTTGGAAGAAGTTTGTAACATAACAAAATGTGAAAAAAGTGAAGCGCTGTGAATACTTTCTAGATGCACTGTATATCAGTGTCCGGCACTGGGTAAAGCTTGCAGGAGGAGTTTTCATTCTCCCATTACTGTCCTCTGAGGCCGCATGACCACTGACCTTTTCTGAGCAGTCCTGATTGGCTCTGTGCTGACCACATGCACCCTCCCCAAAAAAACAGCTCTTTATCTATACACACCAAACTGAGCATGTGCAGAGTGCCCCCAAGGCTCTCTACTATCAGCAGATGGATTGGGGACAGTCGAAGAAGGGGATGATCAGACAAGACAGGATCAAACAGCCTTTTTACACAATGCGGATGATTAACCCCTTAGGTTCCACAGTGAGTATACCAAGCATGCTTTACTGCATATACAGACTGATTTTACTGTTGTGGGTTTAGTAACACTTTAAGCGGTTTATATTTTATTTACCTGGGTACTCTAGACGGGACAATACTGTTAAAGTGAAAAGCTCACCAGCCACCCACTGTAGAGGAGTGGAAATCAGCAGTTAATGTGTTCCTTCCTATATATAAGCTTACGTATGCTAGTTGTAACTGCCCAAGAAAATTTGACAAGATATGGGCCAATGAAAGAGTAACTGTTTGATAGTGGGTAATCTCATTCTTTGATAATTATATTCTGTAGTTTTTGCTCTGGATGTTAACCACTTCGACTTACTAACTTATTCCAGAGCTGTGCTGATGTCACTTCCCTCTTTCCTCACCCTCTCCCTTCTCCCCCTCTTCTTTTTCTGTCTTTATTTTTTAACTCTCTTTGACCATTGGTCTGATATCTTATGACTTAAGCCTTGTACACACGATCTGATTTTCTGATGGGAATTGTGTGACGATAGGCTGTTGGCTGAAAATCCGACCGTTTGTACGCTCCATCAGACAATTGTTGTCTGATTTTCCAACAAATGTTGGATAGCAGGTTTTAAAATTTTCCACAGACAAATGTTTGTTATCGGATTTTCCGAGCCTGTGTACACAAGTCCGTCGGTCAAAAGTCCAAAGTACAAACACACATGCTCGGAAGCAAGAACGAGCCAGAAGCGGTTGGTCTTGTAAACTAGCGTTCGTTATGGTAAATTAACATTCGTGATGTGGCAAATTATGAAATCTCGAAATTCAGCGCACATTCTCTTCTTCTTTAACCACTTCAGCCCCCCGGAAGGATTTACCCCCTTCCTGGCCAGAGCACTTTTTACAATTTGGCACTGCGTCGCTTTAACTGCTACTTGCGCGGCCATGCAATGCTATACCCAAACGAAATTTGCGTCCTTTTCTTCCCACAAATAGAGCTTTCTTTTGATGGTATTTGATCACCTCTGCGGTTTTTTATTTTTTGCGCTATAAACGGAAAAAAAATTTTGAAAAAAAAATGATATTTTCTACTTTTTGTTATAAAAAAATCCAATAAACTCAATTTTAGTCATACATTTAGGCCAAAATGTATTCGGCCACATGTATTTGGTAAAAAAAAATGTCAATAAGCGTATATTTATTGGTTTGCACAAAAGTTATAGTGTCTACAAACTAGGGTACATTTTCTGGAATTTACACAGCTTTTAGTTTATGACTGCCTATGTCATTTCTTGAGGTGCTAAAATGGCAGGGCAGTACAACCCCCCCCCCCCAAATGACCCCATTTTGGAAAGTAGACACCCCAAGGAAATTGCTGAGAGGCATGTTGAGCCCATTGAATATTAATTTTTTTTGTCCCAAGTGATTAAATAATGACAAAAAAAAAATGTACAAAAAGTTGTTACTAAATGATATATTGCTCACACAGGCCATGGGCATATGTGGAATTGCACCCCAAAATACATTTAGCTGCTTCTCCTGAGTATGGGGATACCACATATGTGCGACTTTTTGGGAGCCTAGCCGCGTACGGGCCCCGAAACCAAGCACCGCCTTCAGGATTTCTAAGGGCGTAAATTTTTGATTTCACTCCTCACTACCTATCACAATTTTGAAGGCCATAAAATGCCAAGATGGCACAACCCCCCCCCCCCCCCCAAATGACCCCATTTTGGAAAGTAGACACCCCAAGCTATTTGCTGAGAGGCATGTTGAGTCCATGGAATATTTTATATTTTGACACAAGTTGTGGGAAAGTGACCAATTTTTTTTTTTTGCACAAAGTTGTCACTAAATGATATATTGCTCACACAGGCCATGGGCATATGTGGAATTGCACCCCAAAATACATTCTGCTGATTCTCCTGAGTACGGGGATACCACATGTGTGGGACTTTTTGGGAGCCTAGCCGCGCACGGGGCCCCGAAAACAAAGCACCGCCTTCAGGATTTCTAAGGGCGTAAAGTTTTGATTTCACTCCTCACTACCTATCACAGTTTTGAAGGCCATAAAATGCCAAGATAGCACAACCCCCCCCAAATGACCCCATTTTGGAAAGTAGACACCCCAAGCTATTTGCTGAGAGGCATGGTGAGTATTTTGCAGCTCTCAGTTGTTTTTGAAAATGAAGAAAGACAAGAAAAAAATGTTTTTTTTTCAATTTTCAAAACTTTGTGACAAAAAGCGAGGTCTGCAAAATACTCACTATACCTCTCAGCAAATAGCTTGGGGTGTCTACTTTCCAAAATAGGGTCATTTGGGGGGGTTTTGTGCCACCTGGGCATTCCATGGCCTCCGAAACTGTGATAGGCAGTGAAGAGTGAAATCAAAAATTTACGCCCTTAGAAAGCCTGAAGGTGGTGCTTGGTTTTCGGGGTCCCGTACGCGGCTAGGCTCCCAAAAAGTCTCACACATGTGGTATCCTCGTACTCAGGAGAAGCAGCAGAATGTATTTTGGGGTGTAATTTCACATATTCCCATGGCATGTTTGAGCAATATATCATTTAGTGACAACTTTGTGCAAAAAAAAAAAAAAAATGTGTCTTTTTCCCGCAACTTGTATCACAATATAAAATATTCCATGGACTCTACATGCCTCTCAGCAAATAGCTTGGGGTGTCTACTTTCCAAAATGGGGTCATTTGGGGGGGTTTTGAACTGTCCTGGCATTTTATGCACAACATTTAGAAGCTTATGTCACACATCACCCACTCTTCTAACCACTTGAAGACAAAGCCCTTTCTGACACTTTTTGTTTACATGAAAAAAATAATTTTTTTTTTTTGCAAGAAAATTACTTTGAACCCCCAAACGTTATATATTTTTTTTAAAGCAAATGCCCTACAGATTAAAATGGTGGGTGTTTAATTTTTTTTTTACACACAGTATTTGCGCAGCGATTTTTCAAACGCATTTTTTTTGGGAAAAAACACACTTTTTAAAATTTTAATGCACTAAAACACACTATATTGCCCAAATGTTTGATGTAATAAAAAAGATGATCTTAGGCCGAGTACATGGATACCAAACATGACATGCTTTAAAATTGCGCACAAACGTGGAGTGGCGACAAACTAAATACATTTTTAAAAGCCTTTACAGGTTACCACTTTAGATTTACAGAGGAGGTCTACTGCTAAAATTACTGCCCTCGATCTGACCTTCGCGGTGATACCTCACATGCATGGTGCAATTGCTGTTTACATTTGACGCCAGACCGACGCTTGCGTTCGCCTTTGCGCGAGAGCAGGGGGGGGACAGGGGTGCTTTTATTATTTTTTTGCTTTTTTATCTTATTTTTAAACTGTTCCTTTCATTTTTATTTATTTTTTAATCATTTTTATTGTTATCTCAGGGAATGTAAATATCCCCTATGATAGCAATAGGTAGTGACAGGTACTCTTTTTTTGCAAAAACTGGTGTCTTTTAGACCCTAGATCTCTCCTCTGCCCTCAAAGCATCTGACCACACCAAGATCGGTGTGATTAAAATGCTTTCCCAATTTCCCAATGGCGCTGTTTACATCCGGCGAAATCTAAGTCATGAAATGCTCGTAGCTTCCGGTTTCTTAGGCCATAGAGATGTTTGGAGCCACTCTGGTCTCTGATCACCTCTATGGTCAGCTGGCTAAATCACTGGCTGTATTCTCAGTTTCCCTGTTGGGACAGGAGAGCCAGAGAAAAACATGGAAAACGGTGGGGGATTCCCTCCCACTGCCTGTAAAAGCAGTCTAGAGGCTAATTAGCCGCTAGGATTGCTTTTACATGAAAGCCGACCACTGGCTGAAAAGAATGATACCAAGATGATACCTAAACCTGCAGGCATCATTCTGGTATAACCACTCAAAGTCCAGCAACATACCAGTACGTTGCTGGTCCTTGTTGGGCATATATTGTAAACTTTTTTTCATGCAGCCTGTGGGCTGAACGAAAAAGAGATTGATCGGTGGGTATGCCCACCATTAGAATACCTCCCTTCATCC
Organism: Aquarana catesbeiana; assembly: GCF_042186555.1. Lineage (NCBI taxonomy): Eukaryota > Metazoa > Chordata > Amphibia > Anura > Ranidae > Aquarana > Aquarana catesbeiana. The sequence continues at coordinate 520,335,733 of NC_133328.1, forward strand.
ACCCACTTCTAATGATGGGCATACATGCACCGTATATATATGCCGAAGCATGGGGGCATCCTCCCACAAAAGGTAGGAGCAAATCGCTCCTCCACCCACTGCTGCCCCCACGCTTCGGCATATATGCTGAAGTATGTAACTGTGGTGGTGAAATCACCTCCGACAGCACTGGAGTCATGGCTTTATATATCGTGGGAGCAAACACTGTTGCTGTCAAGATAAATAAATCCGCACTGCAACTGAATGGCATACCTGCTAAGCAAATGATGGTTAACAATAAAACAAAGTAACATTACAGTATATCAGTAAGACTTACCATACCTGCAAAGCAAATACAAAAAAAATTGTAAAAAATAAAACATTTAACGCAACCTGTGCCTAAAATATATATATGCCGAAGCATGGGGGCATCCTCCCACAAAAGGCAGGAGCAAATCGCTCCTCCACCCACTGCTGCCCCCACGCTTTGGCATATATGCTGAAGTATGTAACTGTGGTGGTGAAATCACCTCCGACAGCGCTGGAATCACAGCTTTATGTATTGTGGGAGCAAACGCTGTTGCTGTCAAGATACATAAATCCGCTCTGCAGCTGAATGGTGTACCTGAAAACAAAAAAATGGTTACCAACAAAACACAGTAAACAGTAAAGTATAAAAAAAATGCATATCTGAAAAGCAAACCTGGTAAAACATAATAACAATAAAACATTGCAGAATAGAATACAGTAAAAAAGAGCAGAACAATAGAGAGAGAATAGAGAGAGAGAGCACAATAAAACAACAACTATTTTTGTTTTTTTATTTTATTTTTTTTTGTGTTTTTATTTTATTTTATTTTTTTACACTTTTTTTTAGTAACTTTAACTTTTGTAACTGGTACCAGGTTTTGGTCTCTCAAAATGCGATGGCATCTTGGGAGACCCTGTGAAAGTGTGTCCTAGTCTGTGCAATGTTGTACCCTACGCTAAAACTCAACTAGTGTATGGTAGCATTCAAAACATTCACCAGTGCATAGACCAGGATTGTCAGGACAGGAGGGACAATAATACCGGGTGTCACGCCTATATCCGTGCTTGCTACAGACACGACATCTTCTTTGGGGGGGCTCGTTGGGTAGGCGTACTCGGGAGGACATAAGGAAAATGCCTCTCATGCAGCCGGCTTACTGCATTTGGTTGGGGAAGGTGAGGTGGAGCACCGTCTGGATACAGAAGGGCTCTGACGATCTCTTCCTGGAATTTAAGGAAGGATCCAGTCCGTCCTGAAGCTCTGTATAGCACATGAGCGTTCAGCAAAGCCAATTGAAATAAATAGACACTTTTTTGTACTAGCGTCAGGCCTTACGGGCAGCTAGGTACGGCGCCAACAACTGGTCGTTGAGGTCCACCCCTCCCATATTTTGGTTATATTCGTGGACACAGAGGGGTTTCTCCACAACACCAGTCGCCGTAGTAATTTGGACCATCGTGTCTGCATGAAGGGAGGTAAGAACGAAAACATTCTTATTATCCCTCCACTTCATAGCGAGCAAGTTATTACACTGCAAGCAGGCTCTCTCCCCCAGCCTAAGACAGGAATCTACAAGCCGCTGGGGAAAGCCCCGGCGATTAGGTCCCACGGTGCCACATGCTCCAATCTGTTGATCAAAAAGGTGACTAAAAAGTGGCACGCTCGTGTAATAATTGTCCACGTACAAGTGGTACCCCTTTCCAAATAAGGGTGACACCAAGTCCCACACTATCTTGCCAGCACTTCCTATGTAGTCAGGGCAGTTTGTCGGCTCTACGTGACTATCTTTGCCCTCGTAAACCATAAAACTACATGTATAGCTTATACATCTTGACCCCGTATCTGGCACGCTTGCTGGGAAGGTACTGTTTGAATGACAAGCGGCCAGAAAATTTAATCAGGGACTCATCAACGCAGACAACTTGATGGGGAGTAAACAAGTCTGCAAAACGCTGGTTGAAGTGGTTTAGGAGGGGCCGAATTTTGTAGAGCCGATCGTATCCAGGGTCTCCACGAGGACGACAGAGTTCATTGTCATTGAAGTGCATGAACCACAAAATCTGCTCGTATCGTGCCCTGGTCATGGAGGCAGAGAACAAGGGCATATGGTGAATTGGGTCAGTGGACCAATATGACCGCAACTCACTCTTTTTAGTTATGCCCATGTTGAGGGAAAGGCCCAGAAAGATCTTAAATTCGGAGACAGTAATTGGTCTCCAATCTCTGGCAAGGGAGGACTGGGGAATAGTGGCGATGTGTTGACCAGCGTATAAATTGCTTTGGTCCACAATAGATCTATAGAGATCTTCGGTGAAAAACAGCGAATAAAAATCCAGTGGCGTAAAATCAACTGTTTCCACCTGAATTCTGGGTTGGCCAATGAATGGGGGAAGTACGGGTGCTGCAGAAGTGGTGGGTTCCCAATTCGGATTGGCGAATGCAGCAGGAAGAGCACTATGGGCATGAAGGGCCTGTGTGCGTCTCCTTGGTGGCAGCGGGACACTACTAGTGCTTGCCACCTCGCCAGCTTGAACTGTACTTATGGGACTCGCCACGTCACTACGTGATACTGCAGTGCTGGATGTACGAGCAGGGTGTACTAGGCCGCTGGTGCTTGCCAGTTCACCAGAAGGAATAGCGGTGCTAGTACTGCTCTGCTCCATATGAGGGACCTGCCGTTCTTGCACTTCAAGGACAGAAGAAGATTGGGGTCTGGTACGCCTGACCTTAGCAGGGACCACAACTCCGTCGTCAGAGCTATCTGTCATGGAGCCGCTGTCCTCTACAGGATCGTATTCTGAGCCTGAATCTGACAGATGAGTGACTTCCTCTTCACTATCTGTCATACTCAGAAATGTGTAGGCCTCTTCACTAGTGTACCTTCGATTTGCCATTTTGGGCTCTAAATTTAGGGGTACACTAGTGAGACTCACAGGCAAAAAAGCTCCTGACTGTTAGCGACTGATTCAAAACGCTACCAAAAAACTGTTAGCGATCGCAGGGATCAGGCCTGACTCTGCGAACGCTGCAGTTATGTGTGCTTAGTGTTTTGTAAGTGTCAGTGATCGATCGATACTGCACTTGGGTGGGCTGGGCCCAGGGGCAAAACGCAGGTGCTAACAGGTATCTGGGCTGATCCCGCTAACACTGTTTATGGGAACCCTAAACTGCTGGGGATGCTAGTATAGATCTGATCGGATCAGCTATTGATCCGTTCAGATACTATAGCACTAAGGGAGGTGTATGCTGCGTGCGAGGGTGTTAGCGGTACTGGCACTAACCTGACGCTGCCTGGGGCGACGCAGACCTTATCTGACCCTAAAAACGTAACATATCACCGCCGGGCAATTAGGGGGTTAAACCTTTATAAGGTAATAAACGGCGGGTGCCCTAAAACTATAATAAACTATAAAAAACAAACGAACTAACCAGCGTCACCTATAACAGTTATACGGTGATCGCTGGTGAAAGGGTTAACTAGGGGGCAATCAGGGGGTTAAAACCTTTAGTAGGTAGTATATGGGGGTCCCTGTCGCTATAAAACGCTGACGGCGAACCTATATACTTACCTCCCTAACTAGCGTCACCAGTGACACTAATACAGCGATCAGAAAAACGATCGCTTAGTGACACTGGCGACGGGGGGTGATCAAGGGGTTAACCTTTATTAGGGGGGGTTAGGGGGGTACCCTAGACCTAAAGGGGGGGTACCCCAGACCTAAAGGGGGCTAACCCTAACTGCCCTAACACTTATAACTGTCACAAACTGACACCAATGCAAAAAAAAAAACTGCTATTGGTGTCAGTGTGACAGGGGGTACAGGGGGGTGACTGGGGGGTGAAAAGTGTGCCTGGCCTGTTCTACTGGAAGTGTAGTGTTTGGTGCACTTACCTGATGTCTTCTCTCCTCGGCGCCGGAACGAAAAAGACCGGCTCGAGGAGAGATGACATCACTTCCTCTGCCTCTGTTTACATTACAGAGGCAGGGGAAGATTCTCATTGGCTGGGAGCGATCGCGAGAGGAGGGCCACGAATGGATGGCTTCCCCCTCACGTCTGATCGCTGCCAGACAGAAGCCGACTGCCTCGGGCACCGGGGGGTACAAGTACATGATTCTGCCTGCCCGTGCCATTCTGCCGACGTATATCGTCGTGAGGCGGTCGGCAACTGGTTAATGGGATAATAATGAAGCTGCTTTGCTGGTGATACTGATGGAGTTATTGCAAACTAATTTTCAAAGGCTTTCTTTTTCTAGTGATATCAAGAATAATCTTATTATGCTTGTTATTTTTTTTGGGGGGGGAGTTACCACAACACGATTTTCCGGTTGTTTTTAAGATCAAAGACACAACTATGTTGGTGTCCCTTGTTAATTTTACATTGTATTTTTCAAAATGTAACTGCCTACTCCAAAACTGTCATTTAAAGTAAAACGCATAGCCAAGTAGTATTCTCCACATTTTTTTTATTGTGCATTAAAAAAAAAGAAAACAGCTAAAATTAGACATGCTATCTGCCAATAGAACTTAACCAAAAAGTGCATTCTATGCATCCAAAAATATAGAAAATATACCAAATCAAATCATTATTCAACCAAAAAATAAAATAAAAGCCTCATGCATTTGTCCCGTCATCCGGAGATAATTCCGAAAATCATCCAGATTATTCTCCTGGAGCTCCCGCAGCAAAAGCATATGAGATAATTGGTCACGATTAATAAAGCAACCAATTTTTGGTCCAAGAAATCCTTCTCCTTCTGTTCCTGGACTGGACTTGCAAAGCAATAACTCCAAGGCCAATAATAAATAACACGTTATCTCCTCCAATTCTGCAACATGGCTGGTTGATGAACGGCCATTCAGAAACGAAATGAAAAGCGTAAACTGAAAAGCGTGAACTGAAAAGCGTAAACTAAAAAGCGTGAAATGAAAAGCACGAATCAACACTCACCAAACTTCTACTAACACGAAATTAGCAGAAGGAGCCCAAAGGGTAGCGCTAAAGAGTTGAAAAAAACACATAGTACATCACTACGTTTGTGTGTTGGCTGACAATTCCTTGCCGTTTGTATGCAAGATAAGTTCCTGGCCAACGCCCTTCAGATAAAAGTCAGAGGTTTTATCTGCGGAAAATCCGATCGTGTGTACGAGGCTTTACTTTTACTATGGATATGTTCAGTTGTACATGGTGTATGTATTCTTTTGTACTTTGACCTGTACACTGTGTGGAAATTTCAATAAATACCTTTGCTGACAAAAAAAAACAGTGGTTACAGCTGACTTGATGACATGATTGACTTGTCACTGTTCAGTTGACAGTTTCCTGCATGGAAACACTAAACCACTGCCTCTTAGTTAGCAGCTTGCCATGCATACTCCTTCAGTTTGCAGTTAGTGCAGTGATGTTGAGAGCTGACATGTCACTGCACTGACCAATCAGAATCACTCAAATTCATTTTGGTGTCCCTAGGAAAAGAAAAGGAAGAACAGCATGGGTTGCAAACTTCTGGACTACTGCACAGGGTTCTGTGGACAGTGAAAGTGAATCACACACGGCAGTAAGTGCAGTGGGGACCAGGGGGAGGGAACTGTGTTATGCCCCATACACACGGTCAGAATTTCCAACAGAAAAAGTCCAATGGGAGCTTTTCATTGTATATTCCGTCCAGGTGTATGCCCCATCATCAGCAGACTTTTTATGTCGAAAATTCAAACGGACTTATATAGAGAACATGTTCTATATTTTTCCGATGGAACAAATTCCTTTCGGGAAAACTGCTCGTCTGTATGCTGTTCCGATGTACCAAAAATGACGCATGCTCTGAAGCAAGTACGAGACATCGTATGTGTTGTTCCGTTGCACGGGTTGTATGTCACCACGTTCTTGATGGTCGGAATTTGGTGTGACCGTGTGTATGCAAGACAGCTTGAGCGGAATTCCGTCAGAATTACGTTGGAAAAACCTTCAGAGTTTATTCCGACAGCAAAACCGGTAGTGTGTACAGGGCATAAGTTCACCTATTAAATTTTTCTGTAAAAAGTGAACCCACACTTTAAGGCCTCATGCACACTGGATGTTTTTTTTTACATTTTTACAGCAGCTGTTTCTGGCTGTAGACGTTTTTTTTTACAGTCATTAAACTCTCCATGATGTTATCCGATGTGTCCATGCACACATAGGCTGTTATCAGCAGTTTTGAGCAGTGGCGTTTTTGAGCAGTAAAAACACCCCAAAACTAGTGGGTTCTGAGAGACAATTTTCAGTTGTAAAAATGCTCTAATGCTGATAAACGTTGATAAACGCTCAAAAACGACGCTCACCTGCATTTTTTAACATTTTTGATCCATTAAAAAAAAATAATAATAATTTTTTTCTTAAATGCTAATAAACGCTAAAAAACACTATTGCAAAAACGTTGAAAAAAGTTGAAAAACTCACTGCAAAGCTACTGACATTTTGACGTTTTTATAATGTTATTTTAACGTCCAGTGTGCATGAGGCCTAAGTGTTGTGGTCTGCAACAGGAAGTGCTGTTACTGAAAGGATCCCCGCATAAGAAACTTTGCAACAGATTAAAAAAAAGGTTTGTTTAACCACTTGCTGACCAGCCACAGTACATATACTGCAGTAGATTGCCATTACCAGTAAAAACAATAAAAAAGAAAAAAAGTCCATAAATCTATCCCGTAGTTTATAGCTTTTAATGAAGCACAATTTATCCACAGTTGCATGTACATTGATAATATAACCACAAAATGGTTTATTTGCGGCAAAACCTGGCGTATGTGTAATCAAAAACCCTACATGGTTGTGTTATGTCTCCAAGACACAGTAAGCTACCTCAATTCCTATAAGAAGCTGGGATTTTGTATTTCTTCTGTTGCCCTTTTACACAAATGATAGCTCTGTATCTCTTCCTATTGAATAAAAAAATAGGAATAGCATAACAAGATGCCTTACTTATCTTACAAGAGATAAGTGAGAACCTTTGCTACATATGCCTCAACTTCTACTAATCTCAATGCAATTTAGGCTGTTATTTACATCAACTTTACTCATGTCATTTACAGCCAGTTAGGCAGTTTATTAGACAGCTGACTTGCAATTGTCAAGCAAAATTGTATTTTTATTTAAATATCTTTATATACATTGCATCCGGAAAGTATTCACAGTGCCTCACATTTTGTTATTTTACAGCCTTATTCCAAAATGGATTATACTCATTATTTTCCTCAAAATTCTTCAACCAATACCGCATGACAATGTGAAAGATGTTTGCTTGAAATCTTTGCAAATTTATTAAAAATAAAAAATGAAAAAAATCACATGTTCATAAGTATTCACAGCCTTTGCCATGACACTCAAAATTGAGATCAGTTTCTACTGATCATCCTTGAGATGTTTCTACAACTTGATTGGAGTCCACCTGTGGTAAATTCAGTTGATATGGACATGATTTGGAAAGGAACACACCTGTCTATATAAGGTCCCACAGTTTACATTGCATGTCAGAGCACAAACCAAGCCATGAAATCCAAGGAATTGTCTGTAGACCTCAGGCAAGATTGTGTTAGGGCACTGATCTGAGGAAGGGTACAGAAAAATGTCTGCAGCTTTGAAGGCCCCAATGAACACAGTGGCCTCCTTCATTCATAAATCGAACACATTTGGAACCACCTGGACTCTACCTAGAGTGGGCCGCCTGGGCGACCGGAGGAGAAGGGTCTTAGTCAGGGAGGTGACCAAGAACCCGACGGTCACTCTGACAGAGCTCCAGCATTTCTCTGTGTAGAGGGGAGAACCTTCCAGAAGAACAACCATCTCTGCCGCACTCCACCAATCAGGCCTGTATGGTAGAGTGGTCAAATGGAAGACACTACTCAGTAAAAGGCACATGACAGCCCACCTGGAGTTTGCCAAAAGGCACCTGAAGGACTCTCAGACCATGAGAAACAAAATTCCCTGGCCTGATGAAACAAATATTGAACTCTTTTGGCCTGAAAGGCAAGTATCATGTCTGGAGGAATCCAGGCACCGTTCATCACCTGGCCAATTCCATCCCTACAGTGAAGTATGGTGGTAACAGCATCATGCTGTGGGGATGTTTTTCAGCTGAAGGAACTTAGAGACTAGTCAGAATCGTCGGAAAGATGAATGCAGCAATGTACAGAACACATTGCTGCAACAACCCTAAGCACACAGCCAAGATAACAAAGGAGTGGCTACGGGGACCACTCTGTGAATGTCCTTGAGTGGCCCAGCCAGAGCCTAGACTTGAACACGAATGAACATCTCTGGAGAGATATGAAAATGGTTGTGGTCCAACGCTCCCCATCCAACCTGATGGAGCTTGAGAGGTCCTGCAAAGAAGAATGGGAGAACCTGCCCAAAAATAGGTGCGCCAAGCTTGTAGCATCATACTCAAAAAGACTTTGAAAAGGCTGTAATTGGTGCCAAAGGGGGAGGTGTACTTCTGCAAAGTATTGAGCAAAGGCTGTGAATACTTATGTATTTTTTTATTTTTAATAAAGATTTAAAAAAACATCTTTCATGTTGTCATTATGGAGTATTGTTTGTAGAATTGTGTGGAAAAATATTGAATTTAATCTATTTTGGAATAAGGCTGTAACATAACAAAATGTGGAAAAAGTGAAGCTTTGTGAATACTTTCCGGATGCACTGTATTTATACTTTTTTGTTTAAGGTAAGGAAGAAAATACATGTATACCATTGTACAGATGAATTGTAAAGGGAATTTATTGTTAGTGTCTTTAGATATACGTGTAAAGAGATTTGCCTTATCTAAATAATGTTATCAATATGTGGTCATGTTTTAGAAATCTGGTTGCTGTGTAAAGTTTGTAATAACATATGTACTCATTGAAAGCCATATTGGCTTATTTTAAAGCTCTGCTTCATACATTGCAGAACTGTAGTATGTAGGTGCCAGGGGTACAAGTGGTGACTACATACTGTATAGTATCCTACAGTTACAGTTACATTGAGATTGTTTGTTTTTGATTTGGCGTGGGGCAATTTTACACAGTACATGCTTTGGGGTACCATTTCCTAAAGACAAATAGGCTGTTCACTTTGAAAGGGAATTTGGTGAATGTGGTGAAATTTCACTTTGCAGATCATACCCATTCACATGCAAGGAAAAAAACTTTGCTTGCACTTTGTTGGATGATGGGAGTCAGCAGAGCTTCACCTCATTTACTAAGCTCTTCCCTTGCAAAGTGAATAGCCTATTTGTCTTTAGTAAATCAATCCCTTTGCATCTTAATAGCTCTATTTGCTCACATTTGCTATACCTTTCCTGAGTGTTGCATTATGATTATGCCTTAAAGCTCCTTGTCATAATGCAAGTCTATGAATATACCGACCCACTGAATACAATGCACTCCTTGTGTGCCTGATATCTTATTTCAGCAGTTTGTAAGCATGAAGACAGTATGAATGCTGTGCTTCGGAGTTGTCCAAATCTCTATAATGAATACCATAACGAAAATATGGAAAAGCAAGCATATAAAAAGTTCCGAACTGTCAAAAGACTTTGTACCTTGTTGCCATGGTAAAGCATTGTGAGGCGGAATGTTTGTGTTTAAGGTTTAGTAAAGTTTATTCAAAAACCTCTATATAGGAGTCTATTCTCTCCTTTCTTTGAACAGTTACCTATAGCTAAAAAGTTACAAAGATCTGCTTTTGGGTTCCATGGGGAAGGGGTAGTTGGCCTGTGCAAGGGAGGACCCCATGTTGGAGCTAAGTGCATGGGTCTCCCGTTAGCTGAAGTGTCCTGCTGGCCTGGGTGAAGCTTCAGCTCCTTGCACAGTGCCTGGATCTACTGGCAATAGAGAGGCCTCTCAATACATGTTTTTTCCCAGGCATTATTGTAGCATGGATAAGTGATCCACAAATCTGGGCTCTCTGTCTCCGATCCCTCCAATGTCTAGAACTTACTGCATTTTTTTGCAGGTTCTGAGGCTTAATCAAGGGGCGGGTACAGTACATGGCCGTTTTGCAATCTCCTTTTAAAATGTACAATAGTGCCAGAATAAATTAACTCCCGTGCACATGTGTGAGAGGTATGTAATTCCTCCACCAGCCAATCAAGATGGCCAAAGACCCCACTCCTGGAAGAATCTGGGGAGAAAATGTCAGCTCTGGTGAGGGAGCCACTACTGTATGCATTGTTTGCTACTGATCTTTCACTATAGAGGCAAAAGGCTGGGGGTAGAGAGAGGACCCTGCTGCATTCCTTAACTACTTCAATACCAGGCACTTACACCCCTTCCTGCCAACGCTAATTTTCAGCTTTCAGCGCTGTCGCTGTTTAAATGACAATTGCGCGGTCATGCTACACTATACCCAAACAGAATTTTTATCATTTTGTTCCCACAAATAGAGCTTTCTTTTGGTGGTATATGATCACATCTGCATTTTTAATTTTTTGCTAAACAAATAAAAAAAAGACCTAAAATTTTGAAAAAAAAAAGTTTTTTCTTTTGTTTCTGTTATAAAATTTTGTAAATAATTAAGTTTTTCTCTCCTTCACTGATGGGCACTGATAAGGTGGCACCGATGAGGTGGCACTGATGGGCACTGGTAGGCGGCACTGATGGGTGGCACTCATATGAAGCACTGATAGGCATTGATAGGCGGCACTGATGGGCACTCATGGGTGGCACTGGTGGGCACTGACAGGCGACACTGATGGGCACTGAAAGGCTGCACTGATGGGTACTTATGGATGGCACTGATAGACGGCACTGATGGGCACTGATACATGGCATTGATAGGCAACACTGATGGCACTGGCAGGCATTGGGGATAGGCACTGATTGGCAGCTGCCTGGGCACTGATTTCCCTGGTGGTCTAGGGTGGCATACCTGGTGGTCTAGTGTGGTGGGAATCCTTGGTGGTCCTGGCAGCATCCTGGTGGTCCTGGGTGGGCATCCGAGGTGGGAGCTGTGCTGATAAACAATCAGCACAGACCCCCCCCGTCAGGAGAGCAGCCGATCAGCTCTCCTCTACTCGCGTCCGTCAGACGCGAGTGAGGAAAAGCCGATCAATGGCTCTTCCTATTTTCATCGTGATCAGCTGTGATTGGACACGGCTGATCACGTGGTAAAGCGCCTCCGTCAGAGGCTCTTTACCAAGATCGGTGTAGCGGTGCATCAGACTGACACACCACACCACCGATCGCCACGATGCACGCCCCCATGGGCGCGCAAGAGATGTCATTCTCGAGGGCCGTCATATGACGTCCACCCAGAACAAGATCCGCACCGCCCAGCCATTTGACGGCCAGCGGGCGGGAAGAGGGTAAAGTGTTACTATACTCAGTAATATGAAAATAGTTCATCTGCCCCCCCCCCTCCCCAGTTCCCACAGCTTATAAATCTTCTTTTTACATACATACAAAAAAAATACATACAAAATACTATATACCTTTTTGGCTGATCTGTATACCACGGTCACGTGATAAACTGCAATGTTTGCCTGAGTGCTGAGTGTTCAGGTAGGAGGAGATTCCTACTACAGCCTGTGTTCTCATGCTGTTATGGGAGGTGGATCTTCCATCAATCAAGATGTGACCTCCCACCCACTGTGTTCTTTTTTTAGTTACTGGGCATGGAGGAGGAGGGAGGGACTGGGCTGTCATTTAGGATCTGTATACACACCCAAATGTGTGATGTCAATATCATGTGACCTGGAAATCTCAGCTCAGCAAGGAAATGTTCTCTCCAGCAATAGAGACCAAACTGAGCATGTGCAGCTTTACTACCCTTGCTGTGTCTTATCTGGCCTTGCCAAGAGAAACCCTGCAGGAGGGGGAGGATCTGTTCATACAGGATCAAAGAGCCTTTTTATGCAATACAGCGGATTTAACCCCTTAAGTTCCACAGTGAGTATAACAGGAATGCTATTCTGCATATACAGACTAATTTTACTGTTGTGGGTTTTTTTTTTTTCTTTTTCTTTGCCACATCAGTGTTCGTTTTCGGGGGTGAGAGTTTCACCTTAACGGTTCAATACTTTCCCGACTCATTACTCACATCATGGTGGCTTTGATACTTTTTGTCTCTTGTTTTCCTTTCAATATTACAAATCTCTTTTGTATCTATCTACTTGTTTGTAGCATCAAACTAATCTATCTAATTTTTAATCGTAAGGTCTGAACTTAAACCCCGTTTAAACCGTGCTAATCAAACCCCCAGCCCTTCCTCACCCTCCCCCCACCCCAACCTACTCCTTCTCGAGGTCCTATATTTCTTCCTCCGTACACCTTCATGTTAACTGAATCCCCCTCCCACAATGGACACCACTCCTATTGCCTGTTCTCCATCTATCCTTCTCGCTGGGTTCCCCCCCAGCAAGCTCTATTGAGTTCTCAAGACCTCTACCACCCTTGGTGAGCTTTTAAATTTTTGCCACTTCTTCCATTTTTCCTCGAACTCTTCCAATTCCGCTTCCTCCGCACATCTCAGATATTCTAAGTTCTGAGTTTCGTTTATTTTGTCGTACCATTCTAGTATTGTTGGGCCATGTTTCTCCTGCCAATGGCTTACAAGCAGACTCTTAGCTGCGTTCAACATTTGTGGGACTAGTGTTCTCAGATATAATTCAGTTGGCATTCTAAAACCGTGAAACAGACATGCCCATGGATCATCCGGCACTGCTATTTGGGTTATCTCGCCTATGATTTTCCTAATATCATCCCAAAATTCCCTTATTTTTGTGCAGTGCCACCAAATGTGTGCCATTGTACCCAATTCCATACATCCCCTCCAGCATAGTTGTGAAATTTCATTCTGGAACTTAGAAGCTCTATCTGGGGTAATATACCATCTTGACAAGCATTTGTAATTTAGCTCAGACATTTTATAGTTTACCGAAGTACTATGAACTCGCTTCAGTAGGGTTGTAACCTCGTCTTCTTTAAGTTTTGATTTTAGTTCTGATTCCCATTTTTTAATGTATGCTGGGATGTCTGTTCCCTTCAGATCCACTAGTATCCTATAGGTTTTTGAAATCCCCTTCTTCCCATCCTGACCAACACAAAGTTTCTCAAACGGTTTGAGGTTGTCCATCATTCTAATTGGTTAGGGGAGCGTTTCAACAAAATTTTTTAACTGACTATATCGCCACCTGTTAAGGGTCATAAGGTCACTTTTATTTTTCAGGTCCTGAAATGAGCATAGTTTACCTTTCTGCATAACATCCTTTAGCTGAGCTCCTCCTTGCAGTATCCATCTCCCACTTAGATTCTCCATTCCTGGTGAAAAAAACTCAGTGTCCCTCAGAGGGATCAAAGGGGAGTTATACTCCCATTTTTCCCTCCTATGCAAATTATCCCATATTTTCAAAGTATGTCTGGTGATACTGTGTGCCTCAGAACAAATTTTCCTAAAATGTGAAGGTATCCAAATAACTTTACTTAATTCTACTTTACTAATTGTGTTTTCCATTTTTACCCACCTCTTCTCTTTGTTTCCTTTTACCCAATCTATAATTCTAGATAAAGTGATTGCTTCGTGATATAATCTAATGTCTGGTGCTCCCCACCCCCCTTTCTCTTTATCCCTTGCCAAAGTGTCATAACTTATACGTGACTTTTTTCCCCTCCAAATAAATTTAATAATAAGAGAATGCAGTTTTTTAAGATATACTTGTGGAAGCGGGATTGGTAACATCTGCATTTTAAATAGAATCTTTGGCAGGATTGCCATTTTAATAATATTAATTCTTCCCCCCATGACAGCTGTCCTCTTGTGATTCTATTCAACTCCCTCTTGATCTCATTCAGGAGGGGGATGAAGTTAACTTGAAACAATGACTCTCTATTCCCTGTTATTTTTACCCCAAGGTAGTTTATCTCCTTTTTTCCCCATAAAAATGGGAATTCTTTGTGGACCATATGATCTTTTTTGTCAGTCTTAATTTCTAATATTTCAGATTTAATTGGATTGATCTTGAAATTTGATATTTCTCCGTATTCTTTCAAAGTTTTAAGCAGGTTAGGAAGAGTTATTCTAGGTCTAGTAATATACAACAAAATGTCATCTGCAAAAGCAGCCAGTTTGTGTTCTTCCTCACCGTCTGAAACCCCTGAAATATCCGGGTTGTGCCTTATCCGTTCGAGCAAGGGCTCAAGCGTCAGCACGAACAAAAGGGGGGACAATGGGCAGCCTTGTCTTGTTCCGTTAGTCATTTTGAACGGTTCTGATAGCGTTCCATTAACCTTGACCTTTGCTGAAGGGCATGTATACAGTGCCTTTATCCTTCTGATCATAATTGGTCCAAATCCTATTTTCTTCAGAGCACTGAACATAAAGCCCCAGTCTACCCTGTCAAAAGCTTTCTCAGCGTCTATTGACAGGAGTAGCCCTGGGGCTCCACTGTCCCTCATTTTTTGAATTACCATAAGGGTTCTGATCCCATTATCCCGTCCCTCCCTACCCGGAATGAATCCCGCCTGGTCTGGGTGTATCATATTATTTAGGATGTGCTTCACTCTCCCTGCCAGTATTTTTGCGAACAGTTTCGTGTCTGCGTTTAGGAGCGCTATTGGTCTGTAGCTAGAACAGAGTGTACTGTCCTTGCCCTCCTTCAAGATGATGGCGATAATTGCTTCTGACGCTTCTTTTCCCATCTCCCACTTCGTGCCTATCCCGTTCATATATGTACAGAGTTTGGGGATTAGGAGATCTTGGAACCTTTTGTAATATAATACAGAGAAACCATCAGGCCCGGGACTTTTCCCTACTGACGTCTCCCTCAAAGTTTTTTTTTAATTTCATCTTCTGTAATGGGACCCTCAAGTAAGTTATATGTATCTTCTTCTATTTTCTTAAAACCGAGTTCCTGAAAGAAAGCTTTAGTTCTTTCTCTTTTTTTTTCTGTCTCACTTTTTGAGGTAGTGCTGTTGATCGAATACAGTCCCTCATAGTACTTTTGGAACACTTTGGCAATTTCTCCTGTTCTATATTTTACCTCCCCTTCTAAAGTCTTGATTTTCTCAATATAATTATTGGACTTCCTTTTTTTTAGGATCTTTGCTAGGAACTTCCCCGGTTTATTACCTCCCACATATCTCTCTTTCTTTAATAAATTGTACGTTTCTCGCGTGTCTTGTTCAATTAGGGTTCTCATGGCCTCTCTTTTGTTGTGAAGTCTAAGGAGCACCCTTCCCCCCCTTTTTTTTATGGATCTGTTCAAGTTCCTCTATTTCACTCATGATTACAAGTTTATCTTCCCTTCTCTTTCTCTTCTTTTCCGCACCTGCCTTAATCAGGATCCCCCTAATATAGGCTTTGTGTGCCTCCCATATTATTGACTCTGAGACTTCAGCTGTTTCATTAGTTTTAAAGTAGAACTCTAGTTCCCTCAACACCAGGTCCCGTATCTCTTTATCATTTATTAATTCTTCATTTAACTTCCAGCTAAAGCTCTTATTATGGGTCTGTCTCATGTTCACCGTCAAACTTACAGGCGCATGGTCAGAGAAAGTCACCACCCCGATATCTGAGCTAGCGATCTCCTCCAACCAGCAGTGCTCGATCAAAAAGAAGTCCAGTCTAGAATAAGTCCCATGTACGGGGGAGTAGAACGTATAATCCCTGCTGTCAACATGTTTCGTCCTCCACACGTCCACCATTTGGCACTGGTGCAGTTTCTTTCTCACTCTATTGCCCCAGACCAAACTTGCCCCCCGCACATGGGACGATTTATCCTTCTCTGGCTCTAAACACAGATTAAAATCACCAGCCATTATAGCTAGGCCTTCCTTAAATTCGGTAAATTCTGCCAACCTCCTGATCATAAAATTATGTGGGTTTTTGTTTGGGCCATAAATGTTTGCCAGTGAACATTCAACACCATTGAGTTTCCCTTTTAGGAACAAAAACCGACCCTCCGAGTCAGTCCTTCTCTCGTGTAGTTCGAACCTTACTCCATTGACAAACCCAATGGCTACTCCTTTTGCGCGTGGTGTGGATGAGTCACCATAGAACCAAACTGGGAAGTCCTTGGAGAAGATTTTTTGGTTCCTCTCCAGGAGAAAATGAGTCTCCTGAAGAAATACCACATCAGCTCCCCGGAATTTCAGTTCCTGCAAAATATTAACACACTTCACCCTTGCGTTCAAACCTCGTACATTATATGAGATTATTTTAATATTGCTCATCTATCCTACAGAAGTTCTTTCTTAGTCCCTGCATCAGAGTGGTGTCCGTGGGATTCAAAATTGAAGATTATTCGCTGTACTTTCCTACCGGCCCTCAGCTCCTTCCTATTCCCCCAACCCGTACCCTCCCCCTCCCTCCTACCTCTCCCATTACCCAACCCACTCCCCCCTCCCTCCCCTTCCCCCATGGGGATATTAGGCCATCTCATGGCCTAGAAAAAAAACCGTGGCTCCTCCAACTCCAACCGCCCCTTCGGTTCTCCCCCTGAGGTTGAGATCGGACTGGGCCGCCCCTTTCCCAATGCTCCCCCTGATATTGAGGGGTGCCCAAGCCTGGTTAATCCCCCCCCACCACCCCGCCGCCCCACACCCCCCCCGCCCCTCACACACCCCCAGATCCTAATTCAGCCTTGTTTGACTAGGTCTTATAACTGTTCCATTACGATTTTCTCATTTTAAATATTGGCCTCCAAGCCTGCTGCACCCCAAGAACTTCTGTGTCCCCAGTCTTAACCCACCAACCCGGTATTTCCACCAGAGGCACCTCTAATCAATCACAAAATTTAGCTATTTCTTCTGGGAATCTTAAAGTGGCCGATCTGCCATCTTTACGTCCTATAAGGCAGGCTGGGAACCCCCATGAATAATGGACATCATGAACTTTTAACTGTTCAAGGAGTGGTTTCAATATTCTTCTCCTAGCTAGTGTCTCTGCTGCCAGGTCCGGAAATATCTGCAGGTTTGACTCGCCGTACTTCACTGGGTAGTTCTTTTTCAGATTTTCCTTGACTTTCTCTTTGTCGCTGTACTTATGAAATCTTGCGATGACATCTCTTGGGACCTCACCCCTTATTTCTGCCGGTTTTCTAATCCTGTGTATTCTCTCAAACTTTATTATTTTTTTTGCATTCTCCGGAGTGTACACCATTCTCCCAAATATTTCGTCCATTTCTCCTTGTAGGTCTTCGGTTCCCCCTTGTGGTTCAGGCAGGCCCCTAATCCGTAGGTTCTTCCTTCTATTCCTATTTTCCTGATCTTCCGCTCTGTAACGTAGATTCCTCTGTTCTCTTTGTAGCTCTTCCATCTGGGATTTAAGTTCCTTTATCTCTTCAGCCTGTTTATCCATCTTTGTTTCTGCTTCTACTCTTTGCAACATATGATTCATCTCTTCTCGGAGAGAGCCTATTTCCCCCTTTATAGTTACTTCCAGTTTGGCAAACATTTCCGCCATTTCGCTTTTAGTGGGGAGTAGTTTTTTTTGTTGGGGTTCCATTGTTGCCTCTTCAGTTACTTCGCTGCTTCCTATATGGATATCTGCCTCTACTATCTGTCTTCTTGTCCCTATCCTAGGGGTGCACTCAGGTGTTTTGGTTTTGGTCTCTTTTTGTTTGCCTGGGCTATTCATGCCGGAGTCCTGCACCATGTACTTTCTGATGGTTCCCGGGCTTGCACTTGTCCTGGGTGGGTTGGCAGTGTTAGCAGTCGCTCCTTTCGTGGCTTTACCTTTCATTTCTTTCCTGGAACTGCTCTTGAATCAGGCTTTTTGTCCCGGCCGCCTACCGTTTTCCAAGGGCTTACTTCTGGGTCCCTGGGAGCTCCTGCTTCCTTTAACAGGTCTGACCCAAGCTTAAAATATCTGTCAAAAGAGGGCTCCTGAGTCTCTAGACAAACGTCTCCACCAATCCCTGTTCTGAAACCAGTTAAAGAGTACAGCCCCAGAGGTCCCTTTTGCAGAAGGCCCTTATTCGGTCTCTACGTGTCAATTCAGCCAACCCCCGACTACATTGGCCTCCAAAATAGTTTATTCTGCTTGATTACTGCTGCTTTGCGACTAAACAACCCGCCACCTTCCCTCTATTTAATTAGGGCCACCTTATCCAAAGGGTTCAACGCCCTGAAAGATAATTTTTGTAACTGTCCCCTCTTTTCACTGTAGCACTAATCCAACTGAAACAGGGTGATATATCCTGTCCCCCCAACAGGATACCCCCTCCCAAGCAAACAGTCCCCTGCTCACACAAGAGCAATGACCTCTTCCCCTGGACTATATATTAGCAGTGGGGGATGAAAATATGTTGATAGCGCAAAACAGCCTTTTTACTTAGAATGAATGTTGTACACCGAATCCACAATTATGCTCTATACAAAGTTATGTATCGCAGGTGTTCCTTGGTGTGTGGTCAGACAGATTTTCCTCTGTATACAACTTGAGTTACAATCCCCCCTTTTTTTTTTCTTTTATATAGATAGAGCTAGTCCCCTTTCCTCCTGGTCCAGAGATGTTATATTATATGTGGTCATGAGGTGTAGGTTTAAATATAATTTACATAAACGTCCCAGTTTTTTTTTTTTTTTTTTTGTCCTTTTCCTCTGGGGCCAGACCCTCTTAAACACAGCCTTTAATCCATATTTACACAGTGTTTAACTGCCTTATAAAATACATCATCTTCTCCAGGCCATATGCAATCCACAATATAAGACAGAGTAGCCAAACCAAAAATAAAACATAAACTTATATTACTTGCCCGTTTTCCTCTTTCTCCGTTCTGTTCTGGGGACTTTTATTTTTCCTTTATTGCCTTCAATTTTCCCCCTTACTGGGATAGAACTGGGGTTAGCAGCACTTACCCCTTCCTGCGATTTCCAGGCTCTCTCCTCTAGTTTTTTTTTTTTTTTTTCCTTTTTCCCCAAGCTGTCTCTCCACACCGCCTTGTTCCTTTTTTTTTTTTTAAAAATCCAATCCTTGTTTACCGTAGCCCAAAACCCCGCACACTGGGAGCAGCGGTTATCTCAGGCGGACTTGAGAGGGACAGCCAGGGGGCGAGTGCACTCAGCTCACAGCCGCTTCGGTTCCTTCATTCGGCCATGAAGCATGCGGCGTCTCCACAGCAACGGCGTTCCCGTAGTAGACAGGGAGTGAGCGAAGAGGCAGCGGAGGCTGGAGCAGGCTACGGGGAGACTGTGAACCGCCGATCTTCAGCGATGCAGGTGATACAGGCGGACGGCCAAGAGATCAGCTCCCCCATAGGGAGATACAGCGGGGCAGGGGGGGGGGAGACGAGCAGCAGAGCGGACGGGAGAAGGGACGCACCGGCCCTAGCTAAGCATGAGTCGGCGTCTCAGGGAGGGGATCCCAAGCCTCCCGGGCTTAGCATCGCGTCAGGTGAACTGCCCACATCTGACTCCTCCCTTCCCTCCTATTCTTACTGTTGTGGGTTTAGTAACACTTTGAAGCATTCTGTATTTAAACCCGAGAACAAAAATGTTATATATTGCAGCTTACCAGTCTTTAAATGCAGTGGCTGCACTAGTTTTTCCTTTTCAGGCTTGTTTTATCTTTATTTTCACCTGGTAACCATGCCAGTGAATTTGTGTCCTATGGTGACAATTCTCACCATACTGTATCTATGGAGAAGGAGCTTGGTCACCCTAGGACAAGACTACAGAACACTCCCCCCTTCTTCTCTTCCCTAGAAAAAAAATGAGGGATGTTGTCTGTAGTTCAGTGAGAACTGAGAACAACTGATAACAGCAGAGAGGCAGAGAGCACAGGAATTTATTAGATAACTAGATTCTAGCAGGAGCAAAAGGTATTTTTTGCACTTAAACAGACATAACAAAACACTTGTAATTGTATATTTAACCACTTGCTTACTGGCCACTTAAACCCCCCTCCTGCCCAGACCAATTTTTAGCTTTCAGCGATGTCACACTTTGAATGACAATGGTCATGCTACACTGTACTCAAATGAATTTTTTTTCACACAAAAAGAGCTATCTTTTGGTGGTATTTAATCGCCACTTGGGTTTTTATTTTTTGCTAAACAAACAAAAAAGACAGAAATTTTTGAAAAAAAAAAAAAACCCTGACCCTAGATGATGTCTTATTAGACGAAACGCGTCAGAACGGGCTCTGCTGATGCCACTGTGTCATATTTTATAACAAGCACTTTTTTATCCTCAAAAATGTGAGTGTTCCTTTTTTTATATAATAAATACTCTTTCTTTTTTAAACAGAATTACACTATGTTCCCCTTTTTCCCTCTCTTCTTATAACCACATTATTGGGAGAAAATATTCGACTGATTCCCCCCCTAAAACCCCCACTGTGGGCTACCCATTTGGAGAGTCACTGAGAGGAACCATTGGAGCATATCCCCAAACCAGAGGTCGTGTTTGCTGTGGCTTGTTTTTCCCTGGTGTGTTGCACCATAAGTTTGATTGACCCATTAGGCGTATGCCTGTTTGAGTTCAGTCATTCTGGTAAGCCTTCTACTTATTGGTGGGGGATTAGAGTAGGCTTTGATTCATTTTTTGGACATTTATTTCACTGATATAGTGTTTATCTGCTTGGTTGGCTGTAATAGACTGTTTTACTCATTTATGATATGTCATGTACCCGCCACATTTGAGTACAAAATGTCTTTCTAAGTTTTATTTTGTTACATGTGTTCACTACAATCAATGTGTTTGTAATTATATGTGTTGATTTTGGTTTTCACACTGTCCATGTTGTACACTTGGCACAATGTTTAGCCTCAGTGCATGCTGAGGTATTTAAGCAATGTAAAAATATAATAGTCAATTTGGAGTAGATGCTACATTTATTTTGGATCAGTTTCTCAACAGTAAAGCCTCATGCACACGAGCGTTAGAAAAAACGAGCTGCAAAGCCACTACCAACGCCAGGAAAAAGCAGCTGTAAAAACGTGCTTTTAGTAGCTTTTTGCATTGGTGTTAATGCGCGTTTAGCCGCGCTAGCTTTCAGCAGCATTTCCCGTGCCTCGTTTCAAGATCAATGATTCCCTATGGTAGCCCATTGATTTGAATGGAAGTCACACCAGAAGTTGGATTATGATGATCCGACTTACGACGCGCTTTGTGTGCTGAGGATCTTAAAGGGGAACCCCTCTCCAAAATGAAGAAAAAAAATTGGCATGGGGTTCCCCCCAAGACGATATGGATTTTAAGGGGAACCCCCATGCCCAAAAAAATGGTGTGGGGTCTCCCAAGATCCATACCAAAGCCTTATCCAAGTATGCAGCCCGGCAGTAATAGAGGGGAAATCTTCCAATGGGGACTCTGGTTCTGGTGATCTGGAGGTCCCCAAGGGCATCCCTTAATTTGTAGGGAATTCCTCTCACTTCCTGTTTTGGCTATGGGACAGGAAATAAAGGGAAATCTCCCCAATGACAACATGGTCGTTTTTATTGGTTAAAGAAGGGTATTTATATATGTGTAATATGTGATACTATTTTCATTCAATATTTGTCATTTATAAAGATATATTGTATATTTACCTAATTTAAAGTGTTATTAAACCCACAACAGTAAAATCAGTCTGTATATGCAGTAAAGCATGCTTGTTATACTCATTATGGAACCTAAGGGGTTAATTCTGCACAATGTGTAAAAAGGCTCTTTGATTATGTCTACTCTGAGCCTCCCCTTCTTCCACTGTCCCCAATCCATCTGTTGATGGGGGTACTCTACACATACTGAATTTGGTGTGTATTGGTAAAGAGGTTGTTTTTTTTTGGGATGGTGCATGTGTTTAGCACAGGGCCAATCAGCATTGTCCAGACAGAGGTCAGGGGTCACTGGACGTGCTTTGTGTGCTGAGGATCTTAAAGGGGAACCCCTATCCAAAATGAAGAAAAAAAATTGGCGTGGGGTTCCCCCCAAGACGATACCAGACCCTTCAGTCTGGTATGGATTTTAAGGGGAACCCCCATGCCCAAAAAAATGGTGTGGGGTCCCCCCAGATAACTTTACCTTAGTTGTTTTTGATACGCCACATGTATTCTGTGAAAGCAACTTCCCTTTAACCACTTCAATACAGGGCATTTTCACCCCCTTCCTGCTCAGGCCAATTTTCATTTTTCAGCACTGTCGCATTTTGAATGACAATTGCGCAGTCATGCAACACTGTATCCAAATGAATTTTTATCATTTTTTTCACCCACCAATAGAGCTTTCTTTTGGTGGTATTTGATCACCTCTGCGGTTTTTATTTCTTGCGCTATAAACAAAAGAAGAGGGACAAGTTTGAAAAAAACACAATATTTTTTACTTTTTGCTATAATAAATATCCCAATTTAAAAAAAATAAATAAAAAAAGTTTAGGCTGATATGCATTCTTCTACATATTTTTGGTTTGCGCAAAAGTTATAGCGTATACAAAATAGGATATAGATTTATGGCATTTTTATTATTATTTTTTTTACTAGTAATGGTGGCGATCTGCGATTTTTATCGTGACTGTGTCATTGCGGCGGACAGATCAGACACTTTTGACACTATTTTGGGACCATTCACATTTATACAGCGATCAGTGCTATAAAAATGCACTGATTACTGTATAAATGTTACTGGCAGGGAAGGGCTTAACACTAGGGGGCGATCAAGGGGTTAGATGTGTTACCTAGGGAGTGATTCTAACTGTAGGGGGAGAGGACTCACAAGGGGAGGAGACCGATCGGTGTTCCTCTGTACTGGGAACACACGATCGGTCTCCTCTCCCCTGACAGGACGTGGATCTGTGTGTTTACACACACAGATCCACGTCCCTGCTCCTGTTAGCGGCAATCACGTGTGCCCAGTGGACATCGCGGCCGCCGTGCACATGCATCGGCTCCTGAGTGACGCAGCGGGCACGCCCCCTAGACGGCCGGGAAGCCCAGGACGTCATATGACGCCTGCCCAGGATGGGAGATCCCTCCTGCGGACATCATTTGACTATGAGCGGGGAAGCAAGTGGTTTAACTAGTATTCCAGTTACTTTTTTTCTTTTGTCTTAATACACATGCTGCAGGGACCGCACTAACTTTTTGAGTTGCCATATTTCTACGGTTTAAACCATTTTACCTCTTTAATAGCAAAAACTGACAGGGGTTCTAATTTTTCTCCACTTTATCCATCCTACAGCATATTACGTCATGAGATAAAATACCGAACAGTCTCATGAGATAAATACTGCAAATTTCGATGAAATACATCATGCCTTATTTTAGTAGTATTTTGTACATTGCAAAAAAATGTTTTGAAAAACGCTATGAGCTATTTTATCTCCTGTTTTATAGAGGAAAATACTGAATTGAGCCCTATGTAGGTTAAATCTTCTTTTCTTCTTCAGTGCCTTAGAAAAGTGCACTAATGAATTAGTCTCCTGCTTGTGGGGAGAAATGGTCCAGCAAACATTGTGATGTCTATGACAAGTTTTGCATAACTATTGTAGTAGTAGTAGTGGTAGTAGTAGTAGTGGAAAATTAGCCTCATTCATGAAAACTCTACTCATTGCTGCAGTGTCTTGACTAATAACATTACATGACAAATATCCAGATGTGTCAGCTGACCTCTTTGTTTATTGAAACAAAAAAAAACCCAATTGGACTACAGGTGTAAAGTCTATCCAATGTGAATGTCTTCATTAAATCCTTTATTTGGTCTATGGAAGTATAAGATCACTATCCAATGAGAATTAAACAAGCAGTCTGTCATTTTGCAAAACATCTCTTTTCAATTCAATGAGCAATCCAGATGCCCCCGTGCTACCAAAGAGATAACCAAGCCACAAATTACATCATCAATTAGTATCCATGGAAACACCTATGATTATGGGACATGCCTCGTGATGTAAGAGAGAGACATCAAGGGTCATAATTGTGGTTTTCAGTAGAAAATAGCTGTGGTTTAGTGATTTTTACTTTTATGCTTCTATTACCAGAAGTATTCCTAATTACTTTCAAATGATATCATTCAGTGGTTTCTACACGAAATAGCGGTCTATAGACAAGCCTTTGTCCTGAGAGGTCATGACTGCTGCCAAACAGATGTAATGGAACTGTTTCTTGGGGACAGGCAGTCCTTATAAATACAGCTGTTACTGAAATATATGCCTCATGATCCTCAGCTCGTCTAGTCTACTTTGCAGCTAAGTTGACCTCTCAGCAAGTTGAAAATTTGAGAAGTTGATGCATTTCTTTTCACTCACAACCTCTGGAAGTCATTGTCAGCTTGTGAAATCTGCATCCCTTTACTTGTCATCAGCATGTTAACCTGTATTATTTTCTAAGGCTGACATCGATTTGCAAAATTGCTAACGATTTGTTATGTTGACTACAATTCACAGAAACAGACTGTAAAATGAACATCAGACTGTAAAGTGGACAGCCATTTGTCCATGTCATGTTACAAGGTTAGAGTTACGATACAAAGTACTTACCAGATGTGCCATAATGATCCATAAACTAAGTGCTAGGGCTCATGGCGACATGGGAGAATATGGATTTAGATTATGGAAAAGAATGTATAGTTTTTTCAATTCATTTTTAGATACAAAGTGGGGAAAATTATTTTTGATCCCCTGCAGACTTTGTAAGTTTGCCAACTTACAAAGAAATAAAGGGTCTATAATTTTTATCATAGGTGTATTTTAGGTATAGGTATCTGATAGAGACAGAATATCAACCAAAAATCTACAAAAAATCCAAATCCAAAAATCCATAAAAAAACTGCATAAAACAAATGCTATAAATTAGGTTGTAGATCAGTGCGTAAAATAAGTATTTGATCCCCAAACAACACATGACTTCGTACTTGGTGGAGAAAAACCTTATTGGCAAGCAGCACAGAGGTAGGACATTTCTTACCTTTAAGAAGTTTCTTCATCTTTACAGATCTTCTCTAAATCCTTAAGGTTTCTTGGCTGTCTCTTGGCAACTGGAAGTATCAGCTTTAGGCACAATTAACATTTTTAAATGTTCTCGATAACATAGCAAATCTTTTTGAGTTTGGTTCCATTTTAACAGTTGTTAGGGGCAAACTGAATTAAGCGTCAGATTAGAGCTCAGCTCACAGGAGGTTAGGTGAACCCAACGGGAATACCGAACATGGCACCACTGAACCCTACTAATGGGGAGCTGAATCTTGTAATTTTTTTCTGGCCTTTTTTCAAGGCTAATTTACAAGCGATTGTTAAAAAAGGGCAGGGGTAGTTGGGCACTGCCATAGGAGACATGTACCAATGCAAAAATTATATTTTTTAAAATACTTTTTATTGTGGAGAGGGTCTTTTAATGTAGCTTAAAGCAGTGGTCATCAACCCTGTCCTCAGGGCCCACTAACAGGCCAGGTTTTATGTATTACCTTGGGGAGATGCAGACCAGAATACTGCAATCACTGAGCAGCAAATGATATCACCTGTGATGTATTTCAGTTATCTTGCAAACCTGGCCTGTTAGTGGGCCCTGAGGACAAGGTTGATGACCACTGGCTTAAAGGACAGACTTGAAAATACACAAATCCTTTAAACGCTTGCCGCCCACCCACAGTACTTTTACTGCGAGTGGGCAGCAGCTGAAAGCACAGCGGCGTATTGATACATCACGGCGCAATCCCATGACCGCTGTGTCCACCGGGGTGTCATGTGTCCACCGTGAGCAGCCAGGAGATCATGTGATCGCTATGACCACTCATAGCGATCACATGATTACATGCAAGCAAAACAGTCATGAATGGTTTCCATTCATGATTGTTTTGCTTACTATTGTGATGATGTGATTGGCCCACAGCTATCACATGGTATCTGGGCCAATCATAGCATCCTGTACTATGTAATTAGCTGTAGCCAATTACAGATCAAAATAGTAAGCAAGCTGTGATGAAGCAAAGCCATTCATGACAGCTAAAACTATTGCTTATAACAGTGATCATCAATGCTATAAGCAATGATAGTGTAAAAAAAATCCCTGATCACACTGAACTACTCTGATGACAGTATGTAAAAAAAAAATAGTAAAAAAGGAAAAAAATGTCAAAAAATAAAAAAAAAGTTTAAAAAATTGAATAAAAAATGAATTACTTTTTTTACATTCTGTCACCAATCATTATCTCTGATCACCTCCACACCAGTCATATAAAGACACTGTACTGCACTTGTTTTACAAACAAAATGAAAAAAAAAAAAAAAAAAAAATTATTTTCTTTGCCAAAAAATTGGAACAAAAATAACTTAAAAAACTCACCGTGCCTTTTACTAAATACCTTGGACTGTCTACTTTCCTAAAAGGGGTAATTTGGGGGATATTTGTACTCTCTTGGCATTTTGAGGGCTCAAGAAATATGATAGTCCGTCAGTACATCAGGATTGATCAATTTTCAAATAAATATATATATATATATATATATATATATATATATATATATATATATATATATATATATATATATATATATATAAAATATATATTACTGTACCATAGTTTGTAAACTCTATAACTTTCACACAGACTAAATTTTATATACTGTACACTGATTTGGGTTATTTTTACCAAAGAAATGTAGCATTTTGACCTACATTTATGAAGAGAGACAAATATGACAATATAAAGTCAATGTTTACAAATAGAAACTAAGAAAACTATTTTTTTTTTTTTTTCAGTATTCTTTTGTTTATATAGCAAAAAATAATAAACCAATTGCTGACTAAATACTCGTACCACCAAAGCAAAGCTCTCTTTATGTAAAAAAAATGATAAAAATTTCATTTGTGTAGTCTTGCATGACCGAGCAATTGCCAGTTAAAGTAGCGTGGTGCTGAATAGTTAAAAATGGTCTGGCCATTAAGGGGGTAAAAGTGGTTAAATAATATGCTTTGGGGATGTCTTAAAGTTGCAGGTGACATTAAAGAACAGTAAGACATAGTCCTTTTAAAAGTGAAAACTACAACTAAAAAAAAAAAGTAATGGGGGAAAAAACAGCATAGTTGCCTACCATCGGTCGTCGTTATACGGCGACAGGTTGACTCTCCTGCGCGAATCACTGTAGCTGTACAGCGGCTCGCGTAAGCACAATTGTGGGCGTGCAGATTCGATGTCCGCCGAGGACCCACGATCACCTAGTACAGAGGCAGAATGGGGATCTGCCTTTGTAAACAAGGCGGATCCCCATTCTGACAGGGGACATCTCAGAGATCCACTGTTCCCAGTGACTGGGAACAGTGATCTCTGTCATGTTCCAGTGAGCCCATCCCCCCTACAGTTAGAACACGCTGAGGGAACACAGTTAACCCCTTGATCGGCCCCTAGTGTTAACCCCTTCACTGCCAGTGTCATTTTTACATTGATCAGTGCATTTTTATAGCACTGATCAATGTAATAAAGCCAAAAAGTGTAATTTGGGGTCAGATTTGTGTGCCGCAATGTCGGAGTCCCGCTAAAAATCGCAGATCACCGCCATTACCAGTAAAAACAATAAAGAAAATTAAAGTCCCTAAATCTAGCCCATAGTTTGTAGACGTGATAACTTTTGTGCAAATCAATCAATATACACCTATTGCGATTTTTTTTTTTTTTTTTTTTTTTTTTCCCCAAAAATATGTAGAAGAATATATATATTGGCCTAAACTGATGAATATATTTGTTTTTTTATTTATTTTTTTGGATATGTATTATAGAAAAAATAGCGCAAAAAATAAAAAACGCAGAGGTGATCAAATACCACCAAAAGAAAGCTCTATTTGTGGGATAAAAAGGACGCCAATTTTGTTTGAGTACAGCGTCGCACGACCGCGCAATTGCCAGTTAAAACTTATACTTTCCTGAGCCTGATCTCAATCTAATGCTGTGCCCGAGAACAGTGGCTCTTTCTGCTCTCTCTCTCTGTCCTCACTGTACCTCTATCGCCTGTAAGGAGTGAGTGGAGTTGTCTATGGACACACAGACTGAGGCTTAGGGTCGCGCCAGCATGAGTGCCCCATAGAAAGCCACGAGCACCAACGGGGACTCCAGAAGGGGAGGATCAGGGCTGTTCTGTGCAAAACCATTGCACAGAGCAGGTAACTGTGACATGTTTGTAATTTTTCTTTAAATGCGCTTACAATCACTTTAAGGGAAACCTCATGCCACTTTTTTTAAATGTGTATAGTCTCTTTAAAAAAAATCCATCTGAAGAAAAATGGTTTGTGTGGTCGTGGGGTCTTCCTGATAAAAAAATCAGCGTCCCTATTCTTGACTCCAGAATTACATTTTAGGCTGAAACAGAGCCCAGACACAGCCATCAAGCATCGATGTTCTGTAGAATTAAGCACAAGATGTATGTGTGAAACGCGTCTCCGTGACCACAGTTTGGTGTCTTTGGTGTTATCTTTGTGAAACGAAATAGAAGGCAATCGGAAGTTCTGGATGTGCAGCCATTCCTTTCTTCTTCCTAATATCTCTACAGGCTGCAAAACAATAAGCAGGTCCAGACGTCAAGTCTGAATCAACAACAAAATTCGCAGCAAGGAAATAAGAAAGAAGGAAAGAGAAAAGGATGTCCACAGTAGGAGAATAGAAGAGCGAGGCAGGATAAAGGGAATAGGAGTGAGCGTTGGGGATGCCCAAAGCCAGCGCCCCAATTCTGGACTACTATAATGAGTTATAGCTCTCCATGGACAATGACGGATGAGCATATTGTATCCACGGGGTCCATATCCGGGAGAATTTATTTTGCGTGTCCAGTAGGATGCTGGTCAATTTCTCATTAACAAAGAACCCGTCAATATGCTGATGAACTTCCTCAAAATAAACAAATTGTTTCTTCCAGGCTTTGGCAATGGTCTGTTTTGCTGCTAACAAAATGTAGGTCACCAATTTGAATTGGGCTTTAGTAAAATCGAGGGATTTAAGGTGTAACAAGGACAATCAAACAAAGAATGAATGAGCTTCAGAACCTTGGTCCAATACTGTACAAGCATGGCACATGTCCACCAGGTATGTAAAACATCACCTGGCATTGGGCAGCCACGAAAGCACAGTCCATTATAGGGAGGATGAGGGGGGCTACACATGATGGGACCAGCTACCATCTAGTAACTGTTTTGAATGCAGACTCAATAGTATTTACATTAATAGAGCAAGAGGCTATTGTGGCCCAGATTTGCAACCAATCTGCTCTGGTGCACCGAGGTCTGTCTCCCACTTGGAAACGTAAGTGTGACCGGTGTGGTGGTTGGAAGTATTCAGTTGAGAGTAGAGAATAGAAATCGGTTTAGGGGAGAGGTGCATAATTTCAACCCTTCTTCAAAGAGACGCTTCAAGACTTTTTCCAACCATTCCTAATGGTCTTCTAAAGTCAAAGACAATGATGTTGTCTAGGTGCACCAACACTACAGAGTGGGTTTCATGTCACTGGCAGTTTTCGCCATCAAACATTGACATTTTACAGGGGCCCCGGTCAAACTTGTGGCATTTGAGAATCCCACTGGACAAAGGAGAGTGGTCTTTTTTTCGATCATCGGGATGTATGGGGATCTGATGGCATCAACTTCACAGGTACAATGCACTTAACCATTTAGCCCCCGATAGACAATATAATGTGACTTCTATTCGAGAAGTGGTGTACTGATTTGGATTAGTTCTTTTGTTGATAGTACAGCAGTCAATGCATATTCTCAAAGACCCATTTTTCTTCTTCACCACCATGATAGGAGCAGCATAGGGACTTCTGTATTCTCATATTACACCTGTCCTTTTTAAATCCACAATCTGTTCTGAGATTATCTTAGTCTGCCTATGGGATACATTGTGACTTTTCTCAAAATGGCTTGTTCCATTGCAGATGAATGCTGAGAATTCTTTGCACACCCTACGTCAAACTTATTTTTAAAGAACACCTTTTGCCACTTTAAAAGCTGCACTTTGGCCCATTCTCTCCATTCAGGTGGCAGAGAGGAATTCCTCGGATAGAACTGATCCTTTAATAGCTCTTCAGTGGCTCCCTAGCCACATTGCTGTCAGTCGCCTAGCTATCAAACCAGCCTTCTTGTTTGAATACTTTGAGTCACTAACCTGGTGCAAGCATGCAGATAAGGACATATGCCTTTACCTATTGTTTTCCTCTGACTTTACTGATGGCATAATTTTAAAATGTTAACAGCATACACAGTCATCCAAAACTCTACCCCCAGCTACATTATCGACCTTATTAAAATAATCTAGCCCCCTCGTCGCCTCCTTCTATGCTTCCATCCTTCCTTCTGCATTCTAAAAAATCTTCTGGATGCAGCTACCCCCACAGCCCCCCTAATACTCACCTGAGCCCCCAATTGATCCATCGATGTGCACAAGAGCCTCGGCTCCCTCTTCTTATTGGCTGAGACAATCACAGTCAGGGAGGCAATGAGGAGAGAGCAGGGGGCGCAGCCAAGTCTCGGCTCTTTTTGTATTTTATGGATGCATAGAGCAGGGCTTGAGAGCAAGCATGCACCAGTGCCCCCATATTAAGCGGCTTGCTATTGGGGGCACTGGTCAAGGAGGAGGACCCAGGAGCTCTTGTGGGGGGACCCAAGAAGAGAAGGATAGGGGCTGCCCTGTGCAATGGTTTTGTATAACAAGTGAACAGGTAAGTTTGACATATTTGTGTGTATATATATATATATATATATATATATATATAAATTTTTTTTTATTTTTTTTTTAGGCCAAACCTTTAATACAGCGGTCCCCAAACTTTTCACGGTCAGGGACCGGTATTGTGCGTCCAATTTTTCCAGGAACCGGGGGGGTTGTGCCGTGGGCGGGGAGCCCCCTGTCAGTAAGTGGCAGCTGCTCTCCTCTTTCTGATGCTCCGAGGCAGAGCAAACACATACGGGTCCCCTGCTGCCAACCAACAAAAGCTGAGTCCCATCTGGGTTTTGATTTAGCTGGGCTCTGAGTTGATGGTGTGCATGGCCCATTATGAGACCTCCTTGCTGTTGCTGTATCACCAGAGTTGCTGCTAAAGGTCTGGGGTTGGCACTGGTGATTTGGTCCCCGCCGCCATTTTGGAGAAAACTAGCTCTCATGGAGGGGAAGAAACAACAAGAAGCAGAGCCCGTACAGCAATAAAAGCGGCTACCAATAGAGATCAAGCTGCCGCCAACCCCCCGCCCCGCAGCCCGGCCCCCAACAAGTCACGGACCGTTACCGGCCCGTGGCCCGGGGGGTTGGGGCCCTTGCTTTTAAATCACTTTAAGCTCTCACAAGCACTCCTTACCCTCTTATATTGAATCGTATTGTAATTGTACCCTTCCTTATATTTTGTTGCACAAACTGTTGGAACTACCAAAACCTGTACAATAATAGTATTTGTTCCAGGTAGGTGACTCAAATGTATTCTAACCAGTAGAACAGCATGACAGCCAGGTAACTGGCATTTTTTTTTAGCAATGAGGCCTCCATATTTCTTTCATGACAGATTCATTAAATTTTGTAACAACCTCCTGATAGTTTTAATACGATCGTACAATCCTTTTTTTTGGTTGTTCCACTATACCTTTGCAAGCCACTTTTGGAAAACATTTGCTCCAGTTTTCAGTACAAATCAACATCACTGGGACTACAAGGTGCTGTCAGGTGAAGGGATCCTCAAAGCACGCACTATTAGCTGGGATTAGATGCTGGTGTTGAAAAGCTAATTCTGTTTAGCTAAAGAGCAAATAAGTAATTGTAAATGAGGTATTTCTACTTAGCCAGAGGTTACAATTTGCTGGATAATCTCAACAAGTCTAATCTGGTTCACTAGTGAGACAAATTAGCCCTCTTTCAATTCTATGAAATTACAACTCCCAGGGATTCTTCAGGACAAAGGGCAAGGAGCCTTTGGTATATCCTTGCATTACCACCAGAAGGGTGAAGGAACTCGATGAACTGTGCACCAAAGGACAAGGTTGCCAAACAGGAAGTTCTCTATACTGTAGTGACATTTGCTAGATAGATGCAACATGTACTGACACCTTAGACTGGATTCACTTGTAAAACTTACAGGCAGGAATCTGTCATGATCTGGAAGAGTCATAAACATCTGTGGAAACTGGATCTGAGAATTGCATAAATTCTAGAAACGCATAAAAAGGATGTAATTGATAACCTCTGGCAGACACCTTTGATATTAACTTAAAGGCCACAGATAAAATGTAATATATTTCAGATATGATGTTATAGCTTTGCAATCTACAATGCATTTACAAAAGGTATACATTATTTAATAAGCTTACTTAAAACATTTTACATTAAAGGGGTGATTAGCTGCAGGGTATGGATTTTCAGTAGCTCTTCACATTTGCATTTATGTAATAGAGAAATGGAAAAATATACTGTACATTTAAAAATGTTCTAATTTCAGATAGTCAGATAAACAGTTCAATTAAAAGTTTTGGGAAGGTGTGAAAAAATGCTGTAAATTAACCACATGCCGCCAAATGATGTACTGGTACGTCACGGCAGTTTAAGTGACTATACCAGGGCCATGGCTGCAGCTGCATCTTTTTTTTTTTAGAGCCAGCGATGCTCTACAATGTAAAAGCAATTCCAGCAGCTCTCCGATGCCTCTCAAGGCTCTCCTATCCTAATGGAATGTCCCTGATCTATGGTCTAAGAGACTGAAAGCAATGAGTATTTTGCCACTTCCAGTTTGGGCAGAATGTAAACAATCCATTTTTGGATTGGGAAAGCATCTGTTCAAACAGATTTTGGTTTGATCAGGTGCTTATAAGGGCAGATGAGAGATCTGGGGTCTAAGAGACCCCAGATGTTTCAGTAAGGAGGACCTGCCATGCTTTATCGCAAGGGATGTTTACATCTTTGTGATAGCAATAAAAGTGATTTTAAAAAAAGGTAAAAAATAAAAAAAGTGTAAAATAAAAAAAGTTCAAATAAAATAAATAATAAAATAAAAATAATTATTTTAAAGTGCCCCCGCCCTACTGTGCTCACGTGCAAAGGTGAACACGGGTTTTGATCCCACGTAGGTACATAAATGCAGACTGCCTCACATGTGAGGTATCACCGTGAATGTCGAATTGAGAGCATTAATTCTAGCACCAGACCTCCTGTGAAAATATAAAGTGGTAACTTGTTAGGCATTTAACGTATCACCTATGGAAAATATAATGTACATAGTTTGCTGCCGTTCCACAGGCATGCGCAATTTTGAAACGTAACATGTTAGGTGTCTATTTACTCAGCATAATACCATCTTTTACATTTTACTAAACAATTTGGTATTATATTGTGTTTTTGTGCATTAGAATTCATTAAAGTGTATTTTTTTCCCCAAAAATTGTGTTTGAAGAACCTCTGCACAAATACTGTGTGACATAAAAAATTTGCCACACCCACCATTTTATTCTGTAGGGTCTCTACTTAGAAAACATATATAATGTTTGGGGGTTCTAAGTAATTTTCTAGCAAAAAAAATACAGAATTTTGTATGTAGGAGAGAAGTGTCAGAATAGGTCTGGTCTTTAAGTGGTTAAGAATACTTTCAGATTACCAAAATGAAAAGCAAATGAATGGAAGTGAAATCCAAATCAAATCAATATTTGGTGTGACTGCCCTTTGTTTTCGAAACAACGTCTCAATTTCCTCTAGGTACACTTGCACTCGGCAGGGTGGTTGTTCCAAACATCTTGGAGAACTAATCACAGATCTTCTATGGATGTAGGCTGACTCAAATCCTTCTGTCATGAAATTCCAGACAGACTCCAGGGTGTTGAGATCAGGGCTCTGTGGTGGCTAAACCATCACTTCTAGAACTGCTTGTTCTTTTTTACGCTGAAGATAGTTCTTAATGGCATTGGCTATATGTTTGGGGTCGCTGTCCTGCTGCAGAATACATTTGGGGCCAATCACACCCTTCCCTGATGGTATGGCATGATGGGTAAATATCTGCCATATATCTGTCAGTATCTGTCAAATATTGATTTGATTTAGATTTTTCTAAATCATTTTGCATTCTGTAAATTAATTAAAATAAACAATTAAAGCTGATTTCCGCTTAAAAAAAAAAAAGTCAAATACTGCACCTGCTGACTTTTAATAATCGAACACTTACCTGTCCTAGGGTCCAGCGATGCGAGGGAACGAAGCCCCGCTTGTCTCCCCCTCCTCTCTGTGGCACCGGCATTGTCACTGTGGGCTCCCGGCTGTGGTTTCACAACCGGGCACGCACTGCGCATGCACGAGCCGCGCGGTGCGCCGTGACTGGCCGGGCAATCATCTGGGACCTGTGATGTGTCCCAGATGATTACTGGGAGGGGGGAGAGGTGATCTCCCTTCCAGTGCTGCGGTGTGCCGGGAGGAAGTGGGAGCTGGAACCCTCAAAAAAGAGGGTATCCGCTCCCCCCCCCAAAAAAAAATGACATGCCAAATGTGGCATGTCAGGGGGTCACTGTTACCTTAAAATACATATTTTTGAAAGCATTCTTACTTTGCAGCATTTCTTCACGCGTTTCTAAAACATTTGCACAGTACGGTGTATATATCAGGGACGTGC
Source organism: Aquarana catesbeiana (assembly GCF_042186555.1). NCBI lineage: Eukaryota > Metazoa > Chordata > Amphibia > Anura > Ranidae > Aquarana > Aquarana catesbeiana. The sequence continues at coordinate 520,370,227 of NC_133328.1, forward strand.
AGTCAGGGGAGGCAGAGCCTCTCCTGCCATGAACATAAAAAAACAAAAAATCAAACGATTGAGCTTCAAGGGTTGTAGCTTGGCGACCTGAGGTTACAGAGACCCCACCATTCGTCAAAATTTGGGGCTCCTGGGACCTATGGTTCCAGAGATACGGGGCTCCTTGTGCAACCTGTCAGAAGCTACATACAAAGCGGCCAGTTTAAATACAGGCTTGCACACTCTGTTTGCAGCAGACTGAGAAGATGAGCTCGCAGTGCCTCTCCTCACTTCTTGTCAGAGGCACTGAGCTCAATGGACAGTTTAGAGCCTTGGACCAATAGTAAAGTACCATTTGGCCCCAGCTATTCAATAAAAATGTTGCAGTGGAGGCTCTCCTCACCGCAGTGTCATAGAAGGGGGCATGTATCTAAAAGACACATGCGCCCTTCCAGCCCAGCCCTCTTAACTAGAAAGAAAAAACATGTGTTTAAGGGTATAAGATTTACCCACAATCCCATGTTTTTCTCACACAGTTAAGAGGGAGAATGAGAATCTTCTGCTGCTGAAAAGGTACTGTTTTAATCAAAGTAAATCATATATTATGCTATATGTTATAACATAATAATGTATTATTTATCTATTTACTGTGAGATTACTGGTTTGAAGTTATAACTTCAAACGTCAGTAATTTGTCCGTTAAGCCACCTGCTTGAGTACAGATTTTGAAAATATAGTAAATTACCTTAAAAACAATATATAATAATTACCGTATTTATCAGCATATAACACGCACAGGTGTACAACACGCACCTTCATTTTAAGAGGGAAGTTTCAGGAAAAAAATTTAAGTTTTTTAAGTAAAGAACTTTGAAGCAAAATAAGGATCACAGTCCATCAATGCAGCCTGATCTGTTCCTATCTGCAGCCTCCCCAGTGCCCATCAATGCAGCCTGCACAGTGGCCATCAGCAGCCTCTCCATTGCCCATTAATGCAGCCTCACTATTGAAAAGTAATGCAACCTGCACAGTGCCCATCAGCAGCCTCCATTGCCCATCTGCAGCCTCACCATTGCAAATTAATGCAGCCTGTACATTGCCCATTAATGCGGCCTTACCGTTGACAATGCAGCCTGCACAGTGCCCATTAGCAGCCTCTCCATTGCCCATGAATACAGCCTCACCATTGCCAATTAATGCAGCCTGCAAATCCCTGCTCATCTGCAGCCTCGCCAGTGCCGGATTACACACCCCTGTGTATCTGGCGATCAGTCACACACAGTCCTGCCTCCTGGCCCGCCTCCTGTGATAAACAGAACAGAAGTCCAATCCTGGTCCAGAAGGTGGGACTGTGTGTGACTGAGTGCCGGGTACACAGGAGATCACTGCTCTGTGTAATCCGGCGGCGCCCGCCCCCTCCTTCCACTCAGATGAGAGCAGGAATCGGCGTATAACACGTACACATGATTTCCCCCTGATTTTTAGGGGGGAAAAGTGCGTGTTATATGCCGATAAATACAGTATTTGTATATTACTTATGGTAATTAACCCCTTGCCTCCCAGGCCAATGCTGACACTTCTCTCCTACATGTAAAAATCATAATTTTTTTGCTAAAAAATTACCCAGAACCCCTAAACATTATATATATTGTTTGAGTAGACACCCTAGGGAATAAAATGATGGTCATTGCAACCTTTTATGTTACACAGTATTTACGCAGCAATTTTTCAAATGTGATTTTCTTGGAAATAAACTGTTTCATGAATAAAAAAAACACTAAAGTTAGTCCGATTTTTTTTTTTTTTTTTGTATACTATGAAAGATGATGTTACGCCAAGTTAATACCTAACATGTCACGCTTTAAAACTGTGCACGCTTGTGGAATGGCGACAAATGGCGACAAACTTCAGTACTTAAAAATCTCCATAGGCGACGTTTTAAAAATGTTTACGGATTACATATTACGAGTTACAGAGGAGGTCTAGTGCTAGAATTATTGTTCTCGCTCTAACGATTGCGGCGTATTTACCTGTGTGTAACTGGCTCTGATACTAGCCAGTGCTTTACCAGCCAATGACCTCACCGCACGTCCCTAGTAAATATATATGTAAAAATTATATATATATATATATATATATATATATATATATAACTGATCATGTCACAAACTGTCATTTATTTAAGGATAGCAATCACATGAAGCCATTTATTATCACATAGTTTTTTGGATTCTTTTTAAATCATAATGATAACAGAAATCACCCAAATGGCCCTGATAAAAAGTTTACATACCCTGGAATGTTTGGCCTTGGTACAGACACAGAAGGTGGCACACCCAGATTAAAATGGCAATTAAAGGTTAATTTCCCACATTTGTGGCTTTTTAAATCACAATTAGTGTCTGGTTATAATAGTCAATGAGTTTGTTAGCTCTCACATGGATGCAGTAAGCAGGCTAGGCACTGAGCCATGAGGAGGTAGAAAAGAACAGTCAAAAGACCTGTGTAACAAGGAAACGTTTCAAAGATGGAAAAGGATATAAAAAGATACAGTATCCAAAACCTTGAATATGTCAGCCAGTACTGTTCAATCACTTAATAAGAAGTGGAAAATTTGGGGATCTCTTCATACCAAGCCAAGGTCAGGTAGATCAAGAAAGATTTCAGCCACAACTGCCACAGGAACTGTTCGGGAGACAAAGTAAAACCCACAGGTAACCTCAGGAGAAATACAAGCTGCTCTGGAAAAAGATGGTGTGGTTGTTTGTTTGTAAGGAGCGCAATACGATGATACTTGAACAAAAAAGAGCTTTATGGTCAAGTTGTCAGAAAGAAACCTTTACTGCACACGTTCCTCAAAAAAGCCTGGTTACAATATGCCCAACAACACCTTGACATGCCTCGTTGTTTTTTTTTTGTGTGGCATTGGCGCAGTAAAGGCTTCTTCTGGCAGCTCAACCATGCAGCTCTTTTTTGTTCAAGTATCGTTGAATTGTGCGCCTTAAAAACAACCACACCGTCTTTTTGGAGAGCAGCCTGTATTTCTCCTGTGGTTACCTGTGGGTTTTTCCTTGTATCCTGAGCAATTCTTTGGCCAGTTTTGGCTGCAATCTTTCTTGGTCTATGTGACCTTGGCTTGGTATTAAAAGAGCCCTAATTTTCCACTTCTTAATAAGTGATTAAACAGTACTGACTGACATATTCAAGGCTTTGGATATCTTTTTATATCCTTTTTCATCTTTGAAAGTTGCATTACCTTGTTACGCAGGTCTTTTGATTGTTCTTTTCTACCTCCTCATGGCTCAGTGTCTAGCCTGCTTAGTGCATCCATGTGAGAGCTAACAAACTTGACTATTTATACACAGACACTAATTGTGATTTAAAAAGCCACAAATGTGGGAAATTAACCTTTAATTGCCATTTTAACCTGTGTGTGCCACCTTCTGTGTCTGTACCAAGGCCAAACATTCCAGGGTATGTAAACTTTTTATCAGGGTGATTTCTGTTATAATTCTGATTTAAAAAGGATCTAAAAAACTATGTGATAATAAATGGCTTCATGTGATTGCTATCCTTAAATAAAAGACAGTTTTTTGGCATGATCACTCATATTTTCAATATTCAAAAATGTAAAAATTTCTGCCAGGGTATGCAAACTTTTGAGCACGACTGTATATGTATATGTGTATGTGTGTGTATATGTGTGTATATATATATATATATATATATATATATATATATATATATATATAATAAAATCGGACATTTTGCAGGAAATTATTAACCAAACTGTTTTACAATACTTATGCTTTTCATCTCAGTGCTTAAATTTTGCATCACTCTATGTACTAAATATATGCTGCATATAACATAGTCAAAACTATGATCAAGACAGTCACGTGTCCTATTTTTTTAAAATCAAAAATACCCATGCATTCAGTCAAATATTCTCAAGATCCAATGATTCCAATACAGTCGCACATAATCTGATTATGCATTCAAGGAGTATACTATTGCCTTAGGAGATTAGGAAGGATCTTTTTTCTGTTGCATCAAATTGGACTTCTCTTTATAAGGGCTCATTCAGACAGGCAATCAGACCCATTCTTTGATCTGAGCCTCTGTCTGCTGCATGTGAATTCACCTTATAGTTGCACTCAGGTGGCCCATAGAAGTGCATGCACACTAAGCGGCTGCGCGGAGACGATCACACGTCAAAATTTGACATATGGGCAGGAGCCCGTATACCTGTTACTGCCCGCATGTCAAATTTTGACATGCAGTTGTGTCAATACAGCCACTGTGTGCATACATTTCTATGGGCCGCCTGCATGCAGCTCCGAGGTGGATTCACACACAGTAAACAGCGGCTTAAATTGGAGGATGGATTTGTTTCACCGTCTGAATGAGCCATAAGGGGTTTTTGTCTTCCTCTGGATCAAATGTAAGATAAAGCAGTATTAAACCCAAAAGCAAACATTTATTATATTGCAGCTTACCAGTTCATAGATGTAATGGCTGCATTAGTTTTCTTTTTTAGCCTTTCTTTCTTCTATTTTCATCTGGTGATCCAGGCAGTAAGTCTGTTATTTATCAAAAGAAAAAACTCTCTTGCAGTTAGAGGAATGAGACAAACCATTTAACATTTGAAGGAAGTGCTTAAAATGATCAGCTTTTATTTATGTGAAACCTTTATCCCAAAAGGAAAAAAACTGTATGCTGTAACTGATTATACAGTATTAGCTGGAGTTCAGCTTCAATTTGTTACTTTATTTAAATCTGCTAGTACTTCTAACACTCCCCCCCCCACATGCTGTTGTTTGAATCTGCCTCCTGTGTTCCTTCAGACGACAATCACCAGCACCAGCACATCCGTATACCAGTAAAGATGGCAGACAAGGAGAGATAGCCTTAGAGAATGCCTCCTAATCAACCAAGGGGTTATTTAATGCTGTAGAACTACAACCCCTAGCCATCCAGCTAGGAAAATGTTATAACATCCATGTCATCCAGTATGACAGACAAATAGCCTTAATTGTAACTAAACAACCAGGGGAGCCTTTAATGTTGTGGAACTACAACCCCCAGCCATCCAGCTGGGAAAATTTTATACCATCCATGTCATCCAGTATGACAGACAAATAGATAATTGTTACTAATCAACCAGGGAATCGTCTAATGTTGTGTGGAACTACAACTCCCAGCTATCCTGCTAGGAACATGTTATGACATCCATGTCATCCAGGAGTACAGACATAGACAGACTTAGACAAAGCTTCCTAACTGTACCTAACCAACCAAGGTGTCCTTTGATGTTGTGGAACTACAACTCCCAGCCATCCAGCTAGGAAAATGTTATGACATCCATGTCATCCAATATGACAGACAAATAGACAATGCCTCCTAATTGTAACTAATCAACCAAGGGGTTCTCTGATGCCATAGAACTACAACTCTCAGCCATCCAGCTAAGAATAGGGTATAACATTCATGTCATCCAGTAGGACAGACAAATAGACTTACTTGTATAACCAAGGGATCCACTGATTCTGTGGAACTACAACTCCATTCTGCTAGGAAAATGTTATGACATCCATGTCATCTAGGATGAAAGACAGATAGACTCAACTTTATCTCATCAACCAGGGTGTGCTTTGATGCTGTGGAACTACAACTTCCAGCCATCCAGCTAGGAAAGATAAGCAGTTAGTTATCTAAGTTCTATATAGAGACGATCAAAGACGATCACTGTCTAACATGTACAGACAGCTACAGGGAGCTGCAGTGGATTAGACCTCCATGAAAATTTGGGTGAGGATTTGAAATATGAAATGACCTGAGCAACAAATGCCGACAATATTAATGTAACGGTAAGCTGAACAAGTTCTACATTTTTGCTAAAGAGTCACATCTACCCATTACAAGTAGTATACAGCTGATCAGAATATTGGGGAATTATTGGTATCTGTCCCCAGGCTCTTTGTGTTTTCCTAGGATGTCCATAACTAGGATACATAAAGAAAGGGGGTTGGTGGTGTCAGCACCGTCCACAGGGCCACCAATGGGACAATCCTGAATGCTTGTCCCCAGGGAGACGGATGAATGGGAAGGCGGAAGGCCTCCTTACCTTAGGAGGCAGATGAAGAGTCCTGCCTGGGATGACACTCTGATCTCCCCTCCTCCTCCCTCCACTGTCCGAGCCGGGGAGTGCTGGATGTGACTGAGCCGCTGTGGTGAGCCATCCCTGGAGACCTCGCTCTGGGCCGTTGCTTCTCCTCCCGGCCAAGCAGGAAGTGGGTCCCGAGACTCCCTGGCCAATTGGGTCTCAGGAGCTGCTTTCTGATTGGCCGGGAGGAGAATCCGGAAGACATAGTGAATATTAATTCGCTATTGTCACACAACTGGGTGGGCTCAGGGTGCAGTGCTCTGCACCCGAGCCCACCCTTTTTTGAAGCCTATTAGAGCCTCAGGCTCTAATTATATGCTTAAAAAAAAAAAACCCTATTGGAATCCATGCATACAGCGCCCTGCATGTAGATTAGGGGCCGGGCGCATGGATTAGAGGGCGGCGCTGCCAATGCACCACATCTAATTATTGGTAAGCTGCAGCAATGTATTATATTTTTGGTTTTGAGTTTAATACCGATTTAGTAGTTCTGTGGATGCTGGGTGAATTTTTTTTTGTCTCTTGTACCCAGTAGTGTATTAAGGTTTTGTGCTGCCCTAGGCCTGACTAAACTCCCTAATTTAAATATGGCCCACCCCTTCCTGCCAAGGCCACACCCCTTGCTGTTTAAGACCCACCCTGAAATTTTCGAGTGGGTTCTGAGGGCGGGGGGGGGGGGGGTGCAATGGATTCCCTTAATTTGCATAGATTTCCTCTCACTTCCTGTTTGGCTATGGGGCAGGAAGTGATGGGAAATCTCTGCAATGGGACAGGGATGGTAAAAATAAACTGACAGGGGCTATAACCCGCCCTTATTCTATCCAAAATGGAAAAAAAAAAGTGTTGCCTATAGTTCTACTTTAAGCACAAATTTCTGATAATTTTATGGAGAGGACTAAGAAGATATAACCATGCCAATGGTGCAGCAGAAAACATATAGCACCGTGAGGAAGGTTTGTGGTCCAGGATGATAGGACAGTCAAAATTAGAAGCGGCGCCCCCCCCCATTTGTGGAATGCCGGCCGTCCGCATACCGGAAGCAGTGCGGCAGCTTTATGGGGGCGCTAGACTAATTTGCCTCTCAGGCCAGTCCGCCCCATAAGACTGGTGCTACACTAATGCCCTGTACACACGGTCAGATTTTCTGACGGAAAATGTTCGATGGGAGCTTGTTGTCGGAAATTCCGACCATGTGTAGGCTCAATCGGACATTTTCCATCGAAATTTCCGTCACACAAAATTTGAGATCTGGATCTCAAATTTTCTGACAACAAAATCCGTTGTCGTAAATTCTGATCGTGTGTACATAATTCCGACGAACAAAGTTCCACGCATGCTCAGAATCAAGCAGAAGAGCAGCACTGGCTATTGAACTTCATTTTTCTCGGCTCGTCGTACGTGTTGTACGTCACCGCGTTTTTGGCATTCAGAATTTCCGACAACATTTTGTGACAGTGTGTATGCAAGACAAGTTTGAGCCAACATCCGTCGGAAAAAATCCATGGATTTTGTTGTTGGAATGTCCAATCGTGTGTACGGGACATAACAGTGTAGCGCAAGTTGGTGGGGACTCTTTCCATGCTGCCCCCCTGCAAAGTGCTGCCCTAGGCCTGGGCCTTGTCGGCCTAGGCCAGGATACAGTGTTGCTTGTACCTATGTCTTTTCAGCCTTGCTAAATAAATATGTAATTATGGGGGGACAGCAGTCATACAAGTTGGTCAACAACAGCTGAAACATCAGTTGCACTTGGAAAATTTCAGGCCATTTATCTTTCATTCCAATTGAGCCAAGAGACAAGCTATGAGTACTATTCTGTAGAGGGTTGCACATCTATAACATGTATATATCATATTGAAAAAAATATGAGGATCTGATAGTTTCTGATAGCATGATCGGTGTGTAGGGGTAACTTAAAAATTAAAACTGCAGAAAAACAGTTACATGTCCAGCTAAAATAAATATATACTATGAGAGCCGCCGTTGGACCCCAGAAGAGGATGTCCGGGGCCATTCTGTGCAAAACGAGCTGCACAGTGGAGGTAAGTATGACATGTTTGTTGTTTAAAAAAAACAAAAAACGATCCTTTACAATCACTTTAAGAACAAACCTACAGAACCTTGTTTGTAATCCGGGGACTGCCTGTATGTGAAATGTCAAATGATTTGTAATTCTGTTCAGCCACTTTTCTATATTAGGGTTCATACACAGTACACTTGCATTTCGCTCTGAAGATCAATCTGCGTTGGATCGTTGTTCAGAAGACATTTGAGAGACAGTAAGGAGGCACTATGTCGCCTCTTCACCACCTTTTTTAACCCCTAAACCTTGCACCGCTGTGCCACAACTGCACGCGGTTGCAGGGCACCCCTATTCAGTTGAATTACTTGCATTTGGTGGGCAATGGTTTTTGCCATGCCACAATGCACAATATATGTACAACCTTGTAGCTTTACAGGAGCAGTTGGGAGGACAGTAAATATGCAGCCCAGACATGTGTTTTTTCCACCCCCAACCGCAAGTGTAAACTAGGCCTTCTAGTTGGGCAATGAAGGCTGCATCAACAATCTGATAAGTAATTTGCTCTGCACACTCCGCTATCTCATGCTGTCAGTATGTTCTCCTTGTGCTGGTCCTCCATTTACCAGTCTGAGTGCTGCTGTGAAAGGGATGACAGGGGACTGATATCAAGAAATATTTAGGTAGACATGCTTGCTGTAGGTTAAAATACATTAGATTCAATTTTTATCAATACATAACTGCACTAAATGGTGTTTTTTTCATACCTACCTGGTGTTCAGCTGTAATACAATGGGCTTAAGTCGGCCATAGACAGAACGATCTTCTTTCCTGCAACCATGGGTTGCAGGAATGAAAAATCGCTCAATTCCCCCATCAACACAGTCACTGTTGATGGGGGAATCCCTCCCACAGAGTCATTGTGTTCTCCTGGTCAGGGGGTGGAGCATGGTGATTACTGCTAGCGGCTATAATAGCTACTAGCAAAAATCTCATGTAAAATCCGATAGGCTGGTTGTACCAAAGTTGATTGATTCATCAACTTGGGTACAATCAACCTGCCCATACATGGTTCGGATCTCGGCCGGTCCATGCTGAACCAGCCAAAATTCGAACTGCTTATAGCCGGCTTCAAGGCCCGTACACACGATCAGAAAATCGTCCAAAAATATACCGCTTTCGAAGTGAACGCACGATAATCTGATCATTAGTGCACAGCTTTCGAGAGCCGATCATGATAATTCATGCAAAGTTATCCGATGGGACAAGCACAAACTTTCTTTCTCGTACGATACCAGATCGTACAATTTTCATTTAATTAGTCCAGTTTTGGTCCGAAAATACAATACAATACAATACATGACATCACTTCCATATATTTATTCTGCCGTACGAGAATTTTCGTAACTTTAGTAACCTCTTTATTTTCGATATGAGATTAGAATGCAAAAAAAAAAATCCTGACAATTATTTGTCTGATAATCTCATTGTGTGTACCAGGCATTAGTCTATCTCAGTTAAAAACTTGATCAATGGCTGCCTGGTTTGTGTAGGTAGAAGGGATGGACTTGGATCTGGAAGTGGCCAAGCGTTGCCCACTTGAAAGCAATATAATTCAAGTTTCCCAGATTCAAATTCAAATGCTATAGTGTATCTGCATCTGCCCAGGTTATACATTACCTTTCCTATCCCATCTGTTGTGCATAACAATGAATTCTCTATGTTAACTGAGACATTGCTAACTGTTATTAAGTGAGTTGTGTATTTTTGAAGCTTTTTTTTTTTTTCTTTAGGCAGCAACATTTACATTTGTGTAAGTACAAACCCTCCTTTAATATGCTAAGCAGATTATTATCATGACTAAGATGTCCCATTTAGAGCTTTTGAGATGCTACAAGCTACTGTTATATTGGAATACTTTACAAAGTAGTATTGTTCCAGGAGAGAAAAGAATTTGGTGTAACTGCACAGTTTACAACAGGCTTTCTCAACCTTTTAACCCTAGAGGAACCCCAAAAATAATTTTCATGTCTTGAGGAACCCTTACTAAAACCAAATCATCAGGGCTCAATAGGAGCAATGCTCCTTATATTAGTGGTTAATGGGAAGAATGCCCCCTTAAAGTGGTGCTTAGAATGCCACCCTTAAAGACAGCTAAAAAGATATTTGGTGTCATGCTGCTGGCTTTGCTAAGTGGTGCTGAACCTTGAACTCTGTAGGCATCATCAAATGGTTCATCAGCCACAGCTCCAGGAACCCCTAGCAATCTCTGGAGGAACCCCAGAGTTCCACAGAACCCTGGTTCAGAATGGCTGGTTTACAGTATGTTTAAAACCTTATTGTGCCAACAAGCATTTTTTAGCCTTGGTTAAGTGGGAAAGAGCATTGTACTTGCATAGCAAAAAGGGGTCTGACCCGGAGTAGCGAACAGAAAAGGTATGCCACATCCCATAATATAGAAAAACGAACAATGGGTTCCCCAGAGGTAGGATTTTTAAGGCATTACCAAAAAAACGTTCATAGTATGTATGAAAAAAGAAAATTTTATTACAAAATACACACACATAATACAAAAATATACCAAGTGACAAAATCAACTCAAGCATAAAAAATACATAGATACGAATGCATCAAGGACAGCATGTGGGGGACAGAAAATAATCACAATGGACAAACAGTTAAGCATAGGATGGGGTAGGTCTCACTAAACCGACGCGTTTCGGAAAGTCCTTCGTCAGGGTTTGACAAGTGAGGTTTATCATCTGTTTAATATTACAGAAGCAAAAAACATAGAGTAGTTAGCATTACATATACATGTGACATAATATGTCCCCCATACCTCATATGTGAGAGTGAACTCACTTACCCAATGCAAGTGTTACAAAAAGATTCAAAGCAAATAATCAGCTCTGCTGTGGTATCCCAGGCCATGTGTAATTCCAGGTGATCCAATTGTGAGTAGATGGAGTACTAGAAGAGGTTCATGTGGAGGACACCATTTCCCTAGATGCTGAGACACGTCACGTCCAAATTAGGGCGCAACGTCTGTGCATGGGCTGGGGTCCACAGAAATCTTCGGACCTAAGACCAAGCAAACAGTATCATGAGGAGTGGCAAAGAGTTGGGGGTGAACACCCCCATCAGACTGGTACAGAGAACCTGTCAATGTGTAAAGGCTAATGGTCAAAGAGAAACGTACCTGGGATCTGGAGCCACAAATAACACCTACAAGGTGTACCGTAGGGGGAGGGGAGGAGGGCACGGAGGGTACCTTGCTGACCATCAGACAGACATCATAAAGGAGATCTGGTGTTGGGAGAGAGAGGGGGGTCTTTTTTTATTTTTTTTTAAAAAAAAAAAAAAAAGGTAATGCAAAAAGTATATATATATGGGTTGTGGTATATATAACCACATCACATATGAGCAAATAATCAAAAGGGTAAAAAGCTCCCCAAATAATCAGAGGAGTGAAAAGCTCCCCAGTAATACCCCCAGTCCAACAGATAACTTACTTTAACAGCTAGGAGCCCAGCATGAGTGCAGCATCCTCCTCCGATCACAAGATCCGAGTGGATGAGCTCAGCTATTTATCTCCACTGAAAGTGAGGCCAGCTGATTGCAACAGCAAGCAGCTGTGTGCATCGTGTCCACCCTGGACTCCCTCCTCCCATTCGGCTCCAGCTGACAGGGGATCCGCCCCTGGGCAGATCTCCTGTCATCCTGGTCCAATAGTGGGCCCCCTGGGAGTGGACCGCGCCACGCCCCCCCAAAGGAACGAATGACGCCGGTCCTGACCCCACACCGCGCACGCGCACCAGTAACACTGGAGCGCATCGTCGCGGCTGACGTCACGGCGCCGCGTCCCGGAGGCGCGCGCCGCCGTTCACTCCCACCAGCACGGGAAGCCAGGACCGGAGTCAGCTGACGCTGAACCCGATCTGGACAGGGGGAACACGATCCGTTCCCCTAGTGTGTCCCGGAGGGGGACAGCCTTACCGTGCTGGGTCCACGCACAGTGACAGCAAGGGGCGGTGCCTGAAAAAAAAAAAGAACACACATGCCAACAACAATAAAAAAGGCTGCAGGCCTGCACTCTCATGCAAACCATGGTCGTACGAGCACACTGGATACCAACTAGTGCCACTAAGGCGTGGGAGAACACAGCAGAGCCCTAAAATGGGGAGAAAAACCAATGAAAAGAGCCTAGAGCTCTGGAGCAAATAAATAAATAAAAGGGGAACAAAACCCGATACTCCAGCGTGCCTGGGGCACGTTAAACAGAGCAGGGGATAACCCCGATGTCCTGCCACACCCGAAACCTGGACATACAGGTAGGCCCCTATCACCTCGAGCCCCAAAGTGGGTTCCTACTTTGGACATAGCGTACGGGCAAATAAAGCCTAAAAGTTGTAAGGGCATAAATAGGGGCAGGTCAAGGGCCTAGAGTCAGATAACCTGCAAATCGTATGGCAGGACCTGGGGCGTGCAAACAGCCGCGGACTCAAGAAAGGATCTATCTTTCCATACTCCCAGAGTCAAAACCCTCCAAGAAGGGCTTGAAACAAGTGGAGTCATTGAGTCCAGGGGGTCTGGTCGCCTGTAAATTGTAGATCCACCTCAGTTCGAGTTGGAGGAGATCCTTGTTCCAATCTCCTCCTCTCCAACCTGGGTGGACCCGATCCAAGATCAAAAATTTGATTCTTGGAAATTCTCCCTGGTGAACCAGGGCCGTATGTCTCCCCAGTGGTAAGTCGGGGTCACATGTCTGCATGCTTCTGATGTGGCGGTATGCCCTATGCCAGAATTCCAATTTGGTTTTTCCGACATAGAAACATCCACAATCACACCAGAGCATGTAGACCACTCCCTTCGTCTTGCAGTTGGCGAAGTGTTTGGGCCTAAAGACGCTACCGTTGGGTAACGTGGGGTTTTTTGTAGTAAACATGAATCTACAGTATCCACAGGCTCCACACATGAAGGTGCCCCTATACTTACAATGCTGGGCAAACTTGGCATCCCTAAATTCGCTTCTCACCAGTCTGGAGGATAGAGAGGTGGCCCTCCTAAAGGTAAAGAGGGGGCTTTCAGGGAGAAGTCTCTGTAGGTTAGGGTCCATAGTGAGAATGTGCCAATACTTGGACACAATTCTCTTGATTTCAATATGTTGGTTACAATATTTGGTGATAATACGTAGAGACTTGTCCTGACTTTTGTTTTTTTGTGAGTAGATCAAGGTCTGCCTGGTGTGTGTGATGGCCCGTTTGTAGGCTTTTTTGAGGGAGGTGCGTGAGTAACCTCTCTCAAGGAGTCTCGCACGCAGGTTATTGGCCTCTATCTTGAAAGTCGCTTCGTCGGTGCAGTTTCTACGCACCCTCAAATATTGGCTGTAGGGTATTGATTTAATGAGACTGGGTGGATGAAAGCTAGAGGCATGCAGGATGGTGTTCCCAGCAGTGGCCTTCCGAAAAAGGCCACTGCTGAGTCCACCATCCCCGTCCCTATAAACCATGACATCCAAGAATGCGATCTCCCTGCGACTTGATGCCATAGTAAAATTCAGATTGAAGCGATTTTTATTCATGTGCAGAAGGCATGATTGCAGCAGCTCTATAGGGCCGTCCCAAATGGTGAAAATGTCGTCGATGTATCTGAACCACAACAGGAAGTGGTTCGTATACATCGACGAGTCTTCATCACTGAGAAAGGTGGTTTCCCACTCCCCCAGGTACAGGTTGGCGTAGGATGGGGCACAACACGTCCCCATCGCCACCACCTGGAATTACACATGGCCTGGGATACCACAGCAGAGCTGATTATTTGCTTTGAATCTTTTTGTAACACTTGCATTGGGTAAGTGAGTTCACTCTCACATATGAGGTATGGGGGACATATTATGTCACATGTATATGTAATGCTAACTACTCTATGTTTTTTGCTTCTGTAATATTAAACAGATGATAAACCTCACTTGTCAAACCCTGACGAAGGACTTTCCGAAACGCGTCGGTTTAGTGAGACCTACCCCATCCTATGCTTAACTGTTTGTCCATTGTGATTATTTTCTGTCCCCCACATGCTGTCCTTGATGCATTCGTATCTATGTATTTTTTATGCTTGAGTTAATTTTGTCACTTGGTATATTTTTGTATTATGTGTGTGTATTTTGTAATAAAATTTTCTTTTTTCATACATACTATGAACGTTTTTTTGGTAATGCCTTAAAAATCCCACCTCTGGGGAACCCATTGTTCGTTATTGTACTTGCATACAACATTTCTACAAAACTAAATTCTGATAAATCAATATCTACACTTTTTAAAATGTATTTCTAGAATTTTTATTATCTGTGGCTGGCTGAGTAATTGCAGGTATGCGGTAGTTAATCTGTACTCCAAAAATTAGGTGTTACAATGAAGGATGTCATACATGTGAGTTAGGGACCTTTAAGCAGCCCACAAAGAAAGTTGCTTGATTCCCTCATCAACACAGTCAGTGTTGATGGAGAAATCCCTCCCACAGCGCCAGGGCTACTGTTAAAAATCACGGGGCCCCGTACAGCGGAATAAATGAATGAATAAATTCATTCTAAAAAATTTGTATGCTTTTCTGTAGTTTTACATCTATTTTTTTTATATTTTTCTACAATGTTGTTGAGGGTGGGGGGGTTGGGCTTGGATAAAATATCATGGGTCTAGACAGACCCCTGACATTTCACCTTTGAGACAGAGAAAGGGTTTGAGGAGACAGATTTTCCAATCCTTTTCTCTGTAGCCTCAGATGCACTGAAGATGAATGAACAGGAGACAGAAGCACAGTTTACTCTGCTCAGTTATCAAAGGACACAGGAATGATCGGTAGTGATCGCTCACTGTGTCCAATTCAAAAAAGGAAGGGGCCGGTAAATGACATATTTATCGGCCTCTTCCTCTACTCTCTATCCACTTGTGCACCTGCAGAAAGTGGCAGGAGAGGGAAGCCAGCATCGCTGCGGGGGGGAACAAGGGGGGGCCCAGGCTCACAGGATTAGAAGGATCACAATTAGATGCGGACAGGACAGGGACGGGGATCGGTGTGGTGGGATGGGAGGACAATTACAAAATGATACACTGTGTCTGGGTTTCTCCCTCTAGCAGCTGAAAGCTTGCAACAGGGAGAGGGGGAGAAACCGACTTTGAGTTGCTGGAGTGAGAGACACAGACACAGTGCATTGTTCTGTAATTGTCCTCCTGTCTTGCCACACTGATCCCCCTGCTGTCTGGGTTCCCCTGTGTGCCCGGGTCCCCTACAGAAGGCCCGGTGGTACCTCCCTATCAACAACCCTGCACAGCACTATTGTGTTCTGGGAGCATGGGGAGCCTTCTCTGCCGGCAGAACACAAAAGTCACTGCTGGCTGCTATAGCCACTGCCAGTGATCGAATGCAAAAAATCTGACAGGCTCGTTGTACTGAAATTGATTGAGGGATGAACTTCAGTACAACCAGCCTGGCCATAGATGGATCAAATCTCATCCATGTTGAAGCGGCCAAGATTCAATCCATCTATGGCTGGCTTTAGATTGTAAGCTCCTCGAAGGCAGGGGCTGATGTGAATGTACAATATATATGTGCTGCATAAATTGTCAACACTATATAAATACCTGTAATTAATAAATACATTCATTAATACATACATTTGGTGCTTTTCAAATTAGCCTTTGTCTGAGGCTCATTAAATTCCTCACCCAGAAAGTCCTACAAAAGCTGGCAGTACATGATACGATTTCTCTTGTTCACTCTCACGGGCTGAAAGAAAGAAATCACTTGATTCTCCTATCGCCAAACACTGTGGAGGGATGAATCTTCAGAGCTGGGTATTGTATTCTGACAACCGCAGCACCATTGGCTATCTGAATACCCAAACAGTGACTGCAGCTACTTCGATGCAGGCGCTGATGGGCTGAGAATTTTCCACCTGTCTCTTAAAAAATCAACTTTTGTCGAGACTGGTGGTACTGACAGGGTCACGCATGAAACAAATTTTAGATGATTCAGTAGGAATTGCCCAAAATTTGATCTATGTATAGCCAGCCCTGTCACACTGCTGGCTTAACAATAGTTACATTTTCCATTGACTTTGGTAGAAGTAGAGCGGAAAATTCTCAGTGGAACAGACCCTGTATTCGAGGAGCTGGACACACTGTTTGGGTACCTTGACAGCCACTGGTGCCAGCTGTCAGAAGACAACAGCCGGCTCTACAGATTCACCCATCTACAATGTTTAGAGTAGATGGGGGAATTAAGTAATTTCTCTTGTTCAGCCTGTGGGGATGAACGGCAGAAATGTATGGTCAGCTTAAGGTGATTCTAAAGGAAAGAATAAGAAAAAAAAAAACAAGCATGTTATACCTACCTGTTCTGTGCAATGGTTTTGCACAAAGCAGCCCCAATCCTCTTCCTTTTGGGTCCCCTGTCGGTGATCCTGGCTCCTCCCCCCTCATGTGTGCCCCAACTAGCAAACCTCTTGCTATGGGGGCATTTGAACAGGCTCACTCCCAAGCCACGCTTTGTGTGTCTATTCACACACAGAGCATGGCTTGGCCCTGCCCCCTGCTCTCTCCTCATTGGCTCACTGGCTGTGATTGACAGCAGCTGCTATGTGAGCCAATGAGAAAAGAGAGACCCAGGAGAGTCACTGCTCTCAAGCACATCACTGGATTTAGATGGAGCTCAGGTAAGTATAATGGGGGAACTGCACCGAGAAGGTTTTTTACCTTAAAGGAGTTGTAAAAACAGAAGGTTTTTTATCTTAATGCATTCTATGGAGGGGCCAGGAGGGGCCAGGAGCCCAGAAGAGGGACCTGAGAAGAGGAGGATCTGGGCTGCTCTGTGCAAATCAATAGAGCTGATCTGTGCAATAGAGCAGGTAAGAATAATATGTTTGTTATTTAAAAAAAAAAGGCTTTACAATCACTTGAATGCATAGAATGCATTAAGGTAAAAAACGTTGAACATTCAGAACCACGTTAAGGCTCTTGAAAGAACTAATGCCACCATGATTGATTATGTAATCGTGAGTGGAGATTAGAATAAAAATGTTGATGTCGGTTGGCCTTCAAGCCCAGATGTTAGAACTAGAAAGACAGCTCACCCCCCCCCCGTCTCTCTAGACACAGACCCCACACACACTATTCAATTTTCTGCAGATTTTTGTCTTCAGATTTACCAAAACCATATAATATGAGGTCAAACCTTAAGAGTTTTAATTTGTATGCATTCAGGCAGGCTGTTTCACTATATGGTTTTGGTAAATCTAACAAAAGTCTGCGGAAAATCTAATAGTGTGTATGGGGCCACAGGTTACAGCGTTGTTATGTCAAGGCCTGGATCACAAAGCAGTAGAGCAGCCAAACTTCCATTCTTGGATAGGTTGGTAAGAATTTATCAGCTCTTGGCTGATGAGCTCCTGATTTGAAATCAGGGAATCTCTTTAATGTGTGTTTTAGTAACTCCTGTGATGACCTCCTCTATAAATAAAACTCTTTCACACATTCATTATAAAGAATGTAGAAAGTGCCAATTATATATGGAAATCCATTTGTCTATTAGATTGCAATTGTAAATATGTGAGAAGCAGTTATGTATTTATAATTCATCATTATGAAATATAAATTCTAGTGCTAAAAGGTTAATTTTCATTTATCATGGCTGTATCCACCATTAGAACAGTGTGTTCTACGGTAACACCTCAGCTAGATCATATAAATCTATAATTAGTTACTAACACCCTTCACCCACTACCTCATACTGAACGTCTTATTTATAGATAACACTGTAGTGTCAGCACCACCATGCAAAGCATATATGCAGTGTCTCACTTGTTGCCCACTGGTTGCCTTCCCGGGGGTAAACTATTCAATACATGGGATATGAATACATATAGTCAGAAAATGTGATCTGATATCTGTCTATAAAGGCAAACAAATAAGTAGTAATTAAAGCAAACATAAATCCTAAATTAATGACATTTTGATGTCTGATTAAGCATCGTCTATCATAAACCATTGGCATTTAAAAAAAAATAAAATGTGTTTTTTTTTTTGCATTATTTTTCATCCTTTATTGCATCTCAGAGCTGCTGATCTCCTGCAACCTCTTTTGGTGCGCATGAATGCACTTTAGTAATGGCTGCATGGCATTTCTCAGGGCAGGATCCCTGACAGTGACGATAGTGGACCATGCCCATGTAATATGTTATAAATGCTAAAATAGCCACTTGTCTCCATCGGGCATGCCTCGCCTCCTTTCATAAGTTTTACTTCTAGGAACTTGTGAGTGCAGTCAGCTAGCCTTTTTTCATAAAAAAAAACAAATACTGTGTTTGTATATATATGTGTATATGTGTATGTATATGTATATGTATATGTATATGTATATGTATATATATATATATATATATATATATATATATATATATATATATATATATATATATATATATATATGTATATGTATATATATATATATATATATATATATATATATATATATATACACACACACACACACAGTGGGGACGGAAAGTATTCAGACCCCCTTAAATTTTTCACTCTTTGTTATATTGCATCCATTTGCTAAAATCATTTAAGTTCATTTTTTTCCTCATTAATGTACACACAGCACCCCATATTGGCAGAAAAACACAGAATTGTTGACATTTTTGCAGATTTATTAAAAAAGAAAAACTGAAATATCACATAACCCTAAACACACAGCTAAAATAATGGAGTGGCTTCACAACAACTCTGTGACTGTTGAATGGCCCAGCCAGAGCCCTGACTTAAACCCAATTGAGCATCTCTGGGGAGACCTAAAAATGGCTGTCCACCAACATTTACCATCCAACCTGACAGAACTGGAGAGGATCTGCAAGGAGGAATGGCAGAGGATCCCCAAATCCAGGTGTGAAAAACTTGCTACATCTTTCCCAAAAAGACTCATGGCTGTATTAGATCAAAAGGGTGCTTCTACTAAATACTGAGCAAAGGGTCTGAATACTTAGGACCATGTGATATTTCATTTTTTCTTTTTTAATAAATCTGCAAAAATGTCAACAATTCTGTGTTTTTCTGCCAATATGGGGTGCTGTGTGTACATTAATGAGGAAAAAAATGAACTTAAATGATTTTAGCAAATGGCTGCAATATAACAAAGAGTGAAAAATTTAAGGGGGTCTGAATACTTTCCGCCCCCACTGTGTATGTGTGTGTGTGTGTGTGTGTGTGTATGTGTATGTATATGTATATATATATATATATATATATATATATATATATATATATATATATATATATATACACACAGTATATATATATGTGTGTCTGCACATGAACTTTAATGGCATCCCAGTCTTAGTCCGTAGGGTTCAATATTGAGTTGGCCCACCCTTTTATGCAGCTATAACAGTTTCAACTCTTCTGGGAAGGCTGTCCACAAGGTTTAGGAGTGTGTCTATGGGAATGTTTGACCATTTTCCAGAAGCGCATTTATGAGGTTCAGGCACTGATGTTGGACGAAAGGCCTAGCTCACAGTCTCCACTCTAAATCATCCCAAAGGTGTTGAGGTCAGGACACTGTGCAGGCCAGTCAAATTTCTCCACCCCAAACTCACTCATCCATGTCTTTATGGACCTTGCTTTGTGCACTGGTGCACAGTCATGTTGGAACAGGAAGGGGCTATCCCCAAACTGTTACCACAAAGTTGAGAGCATGAAATTGTCCAAAATGTCATGGTATGCTAATGCCTTAAGAGTTCCCTTCACTGGAAACTAAGGGGTCAAGCCTAACCCTTGAAAAACAACCCCACACCATAAACCCCCTCCACCAAATGATTTGGACCAGTACACAAATAAAGGGCCTTAAAGACATGGATGAGTGAGTTTGGGGTGGAGGAACTTGACTAGGCTGCACAGAGTCCTGACCTCATTCCGATGGAACGCCTTTGGGATAAATTAGAGCGGAGACTGTGAGCGAGCCAGGTCTTCTTGTCCACATCAGTGCATGACCTCACAAAGGCATTTTTGGAAGAATGGTCAAATATTCCTATAGACACACTCCTAAACCTTGTGGATAGCCTTCCTGGTAGAGTTGAAGATGTTATCGCTGCAATATATATATATATATATATATATATATATATATATATATATATATATATAATATATATATATATATATATATAATATAATATACACACACACTTTTTAAATAA
Source organism: Aquarana catesbeiana (assembly GCF_042186555.1). NCBI lineage: Eukaryota > Metazoa > Chordata > Amphibia > Anura > Ranidae > Aquarana > Aquarana catesbeiana. Next base: position 520,390,636 of record NC_133328.1, read on the forward strand.
ATTATGCCATATTCTTCTGTCCCCATCAATTAGAATTGTAGCTCCAAAAAGATGTGTGTAATTTTTTCAACAGATGTGTTGTTGGAACAGTATCCTGTTTTTGAGCAGTTAAGGGTTATTTAATGCTTTCATCTGTTTTTTTTCTTTCCCTTTGTTAAATCACCTTATGAGAAATTCTCAAAGAAGTGACAATTAATTTCCTAAAAAACATGGCTGAGTTGGAAGTTGATCGTGTTTTATAAGGTTTTTTAAAAAATGAGTAGGCTGTGTTCCAGGGTACCTTGATTATTTGGCAGGAAAGATGTCAATTTTCCTCAATTCTTTGAAAAGGTATAAGCAGAATTTGATTCCAATCCTAATTAAAAAAAGTACTTAATTTCTTCTTTCAAAAAAAATATATAATAATGCTTGATAGACCTTGAGTATTATTTATTTCAATTTATTAGAATTTAGTGTTATTAGAATTTAGGATTTGACTTAAAGCGGAACTTCATCCATTTTCCTTCCATTCACACCCCCCCCCCCCCCTTTTTCAACTTTTGGCACATCCAATCTTTTTGGGGGGAGCAGGCACCTAGCTTTGATAGGTACCTACTCCCACTTCTGCTGAAGTTCGGCCCATCCTGCCCATGGCCTCCTGGGACACCTCTCTGGGAGCATTCACAAAGTGCAAAGAGGCTCGCGCATGGGCAGTGGGAGGCCAGTTGTAAAGCCACCGGGAATCACAGCCGGCTTTCCACACTAAAGATTTTGGCACCAGGGACCCCGAAGACCAGTGAAGAACCGGCCAGGGTGAGGACAGCGCTGGATCCTTGGACAGGAAAGTCTCCTTTTATTAAAAGTCAGCAGCTAAAGTATTTGTAGCTGCGGACTTTAAATTTTTTTGTTTCTAGAGTGAAAACCCCCTTTAAAGTGTATCTAAAGCCAAAGTTTCTTTTTAATTTTGGATAGAGTAGGCTTTGGTTAGAACCCCTGCCATTTCATTTTTGCCATCTGTTCTCCATCTGGAGTATTTTTTTTTCACTTCCTGCCCTGTATAAACAACAGGAAGTAAAAGGAAATCTCTCCAAAATGAGTAAAATCCCCACTCAGACAGTTGGCACTGAACAAGTTACCCCATTGAAACATTTCTTCTCTTTTTTTTCTGTTCTTGGGATAAATCACATTTTTGGAAATTTCCTCACTTTCGGTCATGGTAACAATAGTCACCAGAACAAATAGAGATAGTGTATATATCTAATAGTGATACAGAGAGCAGTAAAACCTGAGAGGGATATATATTTAGGTCCAGTGTATAGATAAAAGGGGGATATGGAGGTCCAAACCCTCCCAGAGCATCTGCGGCATGGGCGTTGGGCCTGGCATCTGGGGCACAAGCTGTGTATCTCTTGCCTACAGCTCTGAGTGTCAATGTTGCTGCGGCCCATATTTCTGTACCACCTGTTTCCTGTGGTTCACCGACATGTTCCTTTGGGGCAGCCACATTTTGTCTATACAAGAATGAGGAGGGAAGCCTTAAACTGGACAGAGCTCTTCATGCTGCTGCTCCTCAGCACCACCATCCCACACTTCCCTGCCAGGAGAAGCAGTTCATGGGAACACCAGCCATGTCACCAGAGGGATAAATGAATGTGTGTGTGCATATACTGTATGTAAGTGTATATACAATGTTTATGTGTCTGCATGTGTATACAGTGTATATATAGGTATAACAGTGTGTGTGTATATAAAGTGTGTTTATGTACTGTGTGTATGTGGGTGTATGTGTGTGCATATGTGTGTGAATGTATATGTGTATGTGTGAGCAAAGTGTGTGTGTGTATGTTTGTGTGTGAATATTAGGCACTGCTTTGTTATGTATATTGGGGTGGGGGTGAAATAAATCATAGGGGTGCTGAGATGTATGTACTTCTGGCCCTTGCAAAATACCAACCAAATTATTCTCTTCGTTCCTCCCAAGACCTACTGCTCTCTAGGTCACTTGTCACCTCCTCCCATGCTCGCCTACATGACTCCTTTCGAGCCTCTCCCATCCTTTGTAATCCCCTACCCCAATCTGTCTGACTATCTCTAATGCTATTCACTCTATCCAAATGCTAATATGCTCGTTGCAAAAGTGCAGTGTATGTGATGTTTAATACACTGATCTTTTCCTCTTCCAGCTACTGCTGGCAGTACTCTCCAAGCTGCTAGAGAGGTCCCAGTAGAAGTGCACTTGCTATCACTTCACCTGAGACAGGAGCCGGCCCTACAGAGAAAGCATCAGCTTATGTGGCTCCTGCTTTCTTCAAGGCCGCTTGCTTAATCCTTTGCCGGCACCGGCTCCATGCACTCTGATGCCCTGGGATGGCGGGTCATTGGCGAACCCATTGATTGTGATCTGGGCTTGCTAACCTGCCATCCCAGAGCATGGGCGTGCGCTTCTCTGATTGGAGGTCGCGAGCCACATCAGAGAGCTCCACGGGCCATGGGTTGCGTACCCTTGCTCTATATCATTAAATTTGGGAGAGATTAACTCACCCATGGAAAAAATATTTTACACTCCTATTTTAGGAGATAAACATTTGGACTACACTGCATGTGCACAAAGGCACAAATGGACGTGTTGAATCATGCAATGCAGTTATATTGTACAGACCACCGTAACCCCCAGCATCCAATCAGATATCTGTTTTCTATAGTCCAATCTGTGAATTCCTTTGTACATTGACCATTAATTAAAAGAAGGTGTGTGTTGGCCAGCTGTTATGGAATGACTTATCCCAGCATGCCATTATGATCTGACCTGTATCCTTCATAAGACACAGGCATAAGATCTGAGAGCAGCCAACGTTTAGTACACTCCTCTACTCTACTCCTGCTTTGACACTATATTTAAAGGTCTCGTGGCCTATGTACATCTCTCAGTCATTTTCTGATCAAACAGAAACAGATAAAAGAACTAAAACCAGCCACCATAAGCATATGGTCTTTGAGTTTAGAAAATGCACCTACAGATAGAGAGCGACGTCAACGTTGTATAAGAATTAAACATCTTCATCTAATGTTTTAGCTGAACAAGGCTCCGTTTAAATACAAGTGACCAACTGAACTTACACTTTGAAAATCTACAATAATTAATGTTAAAATAAAATGTGGACCTTTATTGTAAGAGGGTTTTTTTTTAAACTTTATTTATCTTTTCTTTAAATAGTCCCTTCCTTTTGCAGCAGCTGTCACCCTTGCAGGAATGTTTTGGTGTATTTATTTTTGTTGCCTAATATATAGTGCTGATATGTGTTCCAGTGAGTGTTTTCTGTTTAACAGCTCGGCTGAAGTCTTGTTGTAGAGGGGGAGGGGAGTATTTTTTTTTTTTTTTTAACAACGGTCAAGAACCAACTGTCTGTTCTTAACTCCCTTTGTGTAGTTTTAAAAGCATTCTGATGTTCTTTTGCTGATTTGTATTCTGTAATTCACAATGTTGTGTAGCAAACTGAATTTAGAACTTAAAGCAGACCTTCCACATAAAATGCAAAGTCCACTTTATAAATGTGTCCCCTCTCCTCTTTGCTAAACCTGCAATAAAGTATATAAAAAAAAATCACCGGTAGGTGAAAATGTTAGATAATAACATCAATGGTGTCCGCCCGTGGCACCTAGGCAAGTCTTGGAGTACTTGCCATTCCCCAGGATCTCATCGGCAGGATCATAGTCTATCCAGTGTGTATAAGATCTACAATAGTGCTGGCCATAGATGCCCCATTTTTTTCGATCAGCCTGATTGAAGAAAAAAAAATGAATGGATCACACATGTGAGGTGTTTGGAGGAATCCTCCTTGCTGTGTCATTGTGTTCTGACAACAAGATCCCTCCACTATTTGAATAGGCTGATCAGCAGCTGTAGCCAGCTGATTGACAAACATTTTCCAACAGTCCCGTTTGACAGAAGTCGAGCATTAGATCAATTTCTGTTGAGCATGAACAGCCACAGATGGATTGAAATTCTGCTGGTCCTTGGTGAACTGGGCGAATTTCCATCAATTTACGGGCAGCTTAACTTCTTTCCCCCTACCGGTGATTTTTCTACACTTTTAATGCTATGTTTCAGGAAGGGGGGCAACTTTTAAAAAGTGGACCTGCATGCAGTGTAAGGTCCATTTATAACACATACTGTATACCTTAATAAATGCATAGCACCATGTTTAACTTTTGTTTGTCCTCCAGTCGTCCAGCAATCAGCATTAAAAAAACCGTTCCAATCACAGTGTTGCTCTGCCCCTTTCATGCTATCTATATCTTGTGATTACAAAGCCTAACTGGAAAGTGCTTGAATGTTCTTCCTCTGTGCCCTGATGCTGTCAAAGATGTAGATAGCTTGAGGGGCATTGAGGGACACCATGAGTTGCACATGGTCACTGGTAATAGTTTGTAGTTTGTAGTTTTCCAATGCTGATTGCTGGACGATCGGAGCACAGGCAGAAGTCAAACATGGTGCTATGCATGCATCAATGTACATGTGTTTTATAACTGTTTAATGTTTGTTGAGTAATTCTAGAGTGAACTTCCTCTTTAAGAAGCCTACAGACATATGAGCAGTAGATCTGGCTAATTACAGTTGTCCACATTTATATGTTTGTACATACTCTCCAAACTTAACACATGTAACCTGGCTGAGCCCCAAAATAACCTAGCACTAAGGTTGTCTGGTACCTGCTAAGCCTCCTATTTTTCCATGGGCCCAAACATCTTTCCATGTTTCTGGAGAGACCTCTGTACTCAAAGTCTATAGGTGATTTAACCTATAAGTCAAGCACTTTGGCAGTATAGCCAGTTCAAAATGGCTGACCTAGCTTTCTGGATTTCAGGTAGTCTTGTAAGGTCCTATGGTGCCCTGCCATAGCCACCCTTTTGTGAATTCTCATGGGAGAGGACTATAGCAGGATGTGCAGACGTTGTGTGTGCACAAACATAAGCATCCCTGAAGCTAAGGTGGGCCATAGACCATGTGAAATAATTTCCTGCAACCACGGTTTCCCCCATCAATACAGACAGTGCTGATAGCCCCTGCCGGGAGAAATCCAGTGATTATTGCTAGTGGCTATAGCAGCCACTAGTGATAATTTCAAGTGAATCCTGCAGGCTGGTTATACCCAAGTTGATACATTGATCAACTTGGTACATTAAGCCTGCCCACACATGGTCCGAATCTTGGCCAGTTCAGCAGGAACCGTCTATGGCTGGCCTTAGCGCTGCAAGCCCTAGTCCTGCTCCTCCCAATATAGAATAGATTGACTGTAGCTACTGAGGCCAGATTAAAGAGGATGGGGCATGGCAATATGGCGATAGGAATGATGGGACATAGAACTTGAGGGTGCTCAGTGTGTGCTTTCTGACTGAAAGTTTAGGAAAGCACTGCTGAGCAATTTGAAGCCAACAGCTGTGAAAAATATTACGTGTAAGTATTTATGAACATATTTATAGAAAATAATTACTTAGAAAATGTTTATTTGTTAGATATACCGGTAGTTATATGGGCAGCACAGAAGCTTACTAGTAAGTACATGTACCCTGCAGCACTCTGGTCCTTGGTTTTACTCTCGGTCAGAATGCTGCATGGAGTTTGCATGTTCTCTCTATGCCTGCGTGGGTTTCCTCCGGGAACACTGGTTTTCCCCCCACACTCCAAAGGCATGCTAGCAGGTTAATTGGCTCCTGTTTAAATTGGCCCTAATATGTATGCATGTGAGATAGGTACCTTAGATTGTAAGCAGCTTGAGGGTAGGGACTGATGTGAATGTAGAGTAGGTAAATTGTCTGTAATTATTTTAAAAAGTTTAATGCTACCTTATAGCATATGTGAACCCAAAACCAAACATTCTACATTGTAGCTTACCAGTCCTTATATGTTGTGGCTGCATTTGTTTTGTTTTTTTTTTCTCCTTTTTTCACCTGGTAATTTTGAAAATCACACGCTTCCTATCGTAGGGTGAAAATTCTCACTTGCTGTACTGGAGGTGGAGCTTTCCTGATTCAGACTGCAGACAGAATCTAAACACAAATCTATTTTATATTGCACTGTTATATGATGTAATACAATGTGAACATATTATTTGGTAAATGTACAGTATACGTATAAATCTATATCTATATTAATATATAAGCAAAATTGTGTTGCTTTGCAGCCTGAAATGAAGACAGACTTTTGTTTTATCCAGCTGTATTTGTAAAAAAAAAAATCAAAAACCGATTCACTGGGTTGGAAAAAGGATTACCCCCTTGTGTCAGTATTTTGTTGAACATCCCTTTTCTTTAATTACAGCCTTTAGTCTGTTGGGATATGTCTCTACTAACTTTGGTAATATCCTATTATGGGCGTGTTTCTCTGTGGCAGGGACTGGAGCACTTGTCAGGCTTGAAGGAAAAACGGATGGGGCAAAATACAGTCAAATACTGGAGGACAATCTGCTGCCCTCTGCCAGAAAGTTGTCAATGGGAAGACATGGGTTCCAACATGACAATGACCCAAAGCACACAGCAAAATAATCCACACAGTGGTTAAGGAGAAAAAGATGAATGTCCTTGCATGGCCTAGTCAGAGCCCAGACATAAACCCCATTGAAAATCTGTGGAATGCCTTGAAGACTGAAGTGCACAAACAATCACCATCAGATTTAAATGAACGTGAACAGTTCTGCAAAGAAAAGTGGGCAAATATTGTGCAACGTTAGTAGAGACATATCCCAACAGATGAAATGCTGTAATTAAAGCAAAAGGTGGTTTAACAAAATACTGACACAGGGGGGTGATCCTTTTTCCAACTCAGTGATTCTGTTTTTGATTCTTTTTTCAAACACATTTTTACATGTTGGTGTTATAGCTTTCACATGGATGTTAAAAGTTGCATTGAGTGAATACAGCTGGATAAAACAAAAACTGTGTCTTAATTTCAGGCTGCAAAGCAACAAAATGTGATTATTTTAAAGGGGGGGGGGGGGCGATTCTTTTCTATACCCACTGTATAAAGAAAAAATGTTTTAGCAGTTGCTTTATACTTGTTTAGCCATTGAAAAAAAATACTCTATAGCTTTAGTGAGCTAACTTACCTGTAATGAAGTATGTCCCACATCATGCAGGCAGCTGGATCCTGTAGAAACCTTGACCCATCCTCTTCCTGCTGAACTTCTGGTGCTGCAAGGCATAAAAGCTTTGGGTCTTCTGTAAAGCTACAGTGAAAAGGTTCCAGACGAGGACCCGCCCCTACCTCCTCCTCCATTGAGAAAAGATCATTCATTGCTTTCACTGCCTGTAACCTGACCTGTGAATGGGAAGAGAATCCTGTGACTCATCAGACTCTACCCCAGTGGCAGCTGGTGTTGTTTTTTTTTTTTTTTTTTTGGGATCGGGGGGTGGTAAACAGCAACTACTGCTCCCCCCCCTCACTGTCTGCCATTTGGTCCTCTGGCACTTACCCCATCTAGGTGGCGGGTATCGCATAGCCGTGGGCATCGACAGGCATCCGGCATCAGGCAGAGGTGGGCATCATACATCGGTGGGTATCAGGCAGCGATGGGCATCAACGGGCATCTGACATCAGGCAGCTGCGGGCATTGGGCTCCTGTGTCTTCTCCTCCTCCTCGCTACTGCCATGCGTCTCCTCCCCTCCTCCTAGGCGTCCAATAGGATCGCCTGTTCTTTCAGCCAATCAGGTGACAGGCCTCAGACCCACTTCCTGATTGGTCGGGAGGAGGATCAGTGTTACAATAGCGAATATTCATTTGCTATTGCAACACACCTGGGTGGGCTCCAGATGCAACACTCTGTATCCAAAGCCCACCCTATTTTGAAGCCTATTAGAGCCTCTGGCTCTAATAAGGTGCTTCAAAAAAACACCTCCACCCATGTAATCCATGCGCCCGGCCTCCTGCAAGGGGCCGGATGCATGGATCGGGGGGCAGTGGCATGGATGGGGGGGCGGAGCCCCTGCGCTCTTACTGGACAGGCTGTCCCTGCTCTTCCCCAATTCATTTTTGCCATTGTATTATGGGGTATATATGACAGCAGCTTTTCTCAGACAATAGGTGCAGGAACTCGCCCTTTCCGAGTCGCCCCTTGTCTCCACCCCCTACCCACCTCCTGCACCATTACTTGGTCCCACCTCCTACCCACCTCCCAGTACTGCCCCTTTTAGAGCATACAGATCCAAGTAGCAATTGAGGTACTAAGTAATTTGTATAGAATTTGTTAATGGCAACAAGAAAAGCAATAAAATAGGCCCCATGCAACAAGCAACAAAACTGTAGATCCCCCCAGCAACAATGGACCCCCCGCAACAAAATACCCCCTCACCCAGCAACAAATGATCCCCAGCAACAATAACAGATCCCTGCAGCCAGTACCAATAGACTCTCCAACAGCCAGCAACAATAGACCCCCCAGCAGCAACAATGGATTACCTGCAATAAAAATACCCCCCTCCCCCCCGGAACAATAGACCCCCAGCAGCAACATCAGTTTTCCCTTAAGCCAGCATCACTAGATCCCTCCAAGCAACAACTGACCCCCAGCAACATAAGACCCACCCCAAGCAACAATAGACCTCCTTAGCAACAATAGACCCCCACCCTCACCCCACAAAACTAGATCCCCTCCAGCAACAATAGAACCTGCGTTCCCTTATGTTCCCACTGAAAAAGAGCCCTGTATGACCGTAATAGATATTACAGGGGCACCAGTATTGGACAGAAGCTGACTGGATGTTTTCAGCTGATTGGTCCTCACTCTCCTTTCCCAGTGCAAAGAGTATATCTGGAGTTACCGTGCATCTTAAACGTCTTCCTACTCTGCCTAATCTGATCGTAATATATGCAATACAGAAGTGTGTATAAAGTTAACCTGTCAGGTCTGACAGGTTGAAGTAGAGTGGGAAAAAGTGATGATGAAGTAGGAGAGGTGTAAGTCACTGTAGTACTGCAAAAACTGCCCGAAGGATTTGTGAAGCATGAAATTATATATCTATACGTGGGAGTGTGAATTCTCATCTTCATTTGGGAAACAAGAAAGCCAGCACAAGCAACTGCTTAGAAAATAATGGATGTAAAGATTAGAAAGATTATGATAATTGTTAACCTTGTGTTCTATAGGGTAGGCAGGTGACACAGTATAAGTAAAATGATGTTCATATGTCCCAATATACCAAAGGTGGCAAAACTCAAGTCATCAAGGGGCCAGAACCTCACTCATATTTTTATATTAATACATTAGCGTAAATGTGTGTCCACCATCTGATTGTTGGAAATGCTAAATAGTGAAAAGTAAGGATATTATACTATCCTTCATTCCACAGGACATGCTGGGATTTTTTTTCTCATTGTTGGTAACAGGCCTGCCACCAGGTACGTATATAGTCTACATCAGGCCTTTCTCAGACTTTTTATCCCAGCAGAAACCTTGAAATAATTTCCAGGTATCAAAGGAACTCCTGCTTAAAGCAGGGGTCCACCTATCTATCATTTTTTTTTTTTGGAGTTCATTCACAAACTTTTCTTATGATTATCTACTCACATGTTCTGTGTAATAAGTCCGCCTGTGTCCGATTTCGTTGTAAAGAATAACTTATAAAATTCACTGAAGGAGGTTTCCATCTTCATTGTGGGCATTTGAAGCCCACAAGCATGTATTTCCTGGATGCGGTGAATGCTGTGCTCCCAGCATTCACCGAGATGTTGTGATGACGCTGTTGCACAATGCATGCTGGGAAGCCTGAGACTAGCTCCCAGGGGACTGTGGGAGGTCTGGGAGAGGCTAGAAACACGCCTACTCCCATGGGAGGAAAACCAGGAAGTGCTAAGAAGATTAGAAAAAAAAGGTAATTACGGCGATTTAAATTTTTTTACACAGCATGTCAGCATCTAGGCAAGGAAGAGAATGCATAGAGATAATGTTCAAAATTTGGGTGGAACCCCGCTTTAAACCAATTCATTGGGGTTAGTGGAAATACAGTAAAAATGCCCCTACATTGGTAGCTAATTGAGAAGAATGCACCCCCCCCCCCCCTCCCCACAGTGGTAGTTAGAATGCCACCCTTAAGGACAGCTAAAATGATTTCTGTTGTCACATTGCTGGCTCTGCCAAGTGGTATAGGCCTCAGAACTATTCAAGAACCATCAAATTGGTGGTCAGTCAGCTACAGCTCAAAGAGCCCAGCCTCTAGAAAAAATCCAGGTTTACATGGAACCCTGGTTTAGAATGGCTAGTCTGTATGAAGCAGTGTTCATTTTGACATCAAATTTCGATTTAGTTTTAGCCATTTTTGGCGACTTCGGGTGCGATTTCAATAGACATCTGTACAGGAACCCACACAGATGTCTCTGAAATTGCCCCCGAAGTCGGATTGACATGCAGGTATGAAATTGCGCAAGTTCAGCTGAACTTGTGCGTTTTAAATCCAGCAACAGTGTGAACCTGGGCTCAGTCATAGTCTTTTGACTAAAATGCCATTTTAGTTTTAATCGTATTTTAGTCATCTGAATTGTTTTAGTTTTAGCCGTATTTTTGTCATCTGAGTTGTTTTAGTTGTATTTTAGTCAGCTAAAATCTCCAGTACATTTTGGTCGACTAAAATCGAATGGGTTTAGTTAAAGTGAATGCATTATTTCTTTAGAAGTGCCAAACATGATATATTCCTGGAGTAAAAATCTAATAACATGTTTATTATTTATGGTATTAAGGTTTGAACATGCACTACAGACAGATTTAGCCGTTGTGATATAAATTCAATTTAGTTTTAGCCTAGGTTCACATTGATGCGATTTGGCATGCAATTTGACATGTCAAATCGCATGCAAAATCGGCGGCTATTGCCAGCAGTGGCAAAGTCTGAACCGGTGCGACGCCAGCGACGCTTTGCGGCGTCGCACCGATTCCCAAAAGTAGTTTCTGTATTATTTTTGGCGACTTCGGGTGCGATTTCAATAGACATCTGTACAGGAACCCACACAGATGTCTCTGAAATTGCCCCCAAAGTCGGATTGACATGCAGGTATGAAATTGCGCAAGTTCAGCTGAACTTGTGCGTTTTAAATCCCGCAACAGCGTGAACCTGGGCTCAGTCATAGTCTTTTGACTAAAATACCATTTTAGTTTTAGTTGAATTTTAGTCACCTGAATTGTTTTAGTCGTATTTTAGTTGACTAAAATAGTATTAATTTAGTCAACGAAATTAACCTTGGTATGAAGATGCTCATTTGTCTGCATATTTCTGTACCTGCTTTCACCTGTACCTGCTGGTGAGTTTTCACCTTGACACAGACCTACTGTTAGTGGACGTTAAAGGTTTAAAGAAGCATGCAATAATTGACTATTCGTATGTAAAATGGTCACATATCATAACCCCAATTATTATGACAGAAAAAAATATTATGTTCGTAGGGGTTGGCAAATAGGTAGTTCATTTTGCAAGGGAGTTTTCACTCTGCAAGGGAATTTTTCAATAGCTTTGTTGCAGTGGTTTCTAAACTGCAGCCTGCGGGCCGGATATGGCCTTTGCATGCCTTTTATCTGGCCTTTGGAGCATTATTCCTCCCACTGCTACCAATGATGGGACACTATTCCTTCCACTCATATTATTGATGGGGCACTATTCTCTCTACTGATACCAATGTTGGGGCACTATTCCTCGCACTGATTCCAATCATGGGGCACTATCCTCTCCACTGCTACCAATGATGGGACACTATTCCTTCCACTCATATTATTGATGGGGCACTGTCCTCTCCACTGATACCAATGTTGGGGCACTATTCCTTGCCCTGATTCCAATCATGGGGCACTATCCTCTCCACTGATACCAATGTTGGGGCACTATTCCTTGCCCTGATTCCAATCATGGGGCACTATCCTCTCCACTGATACCAATGATGGGGCACTATCTTTTCCACTGATACCAATGATGGGGCACTAATCCTTCCACTCATATCAACGATGGAGCACTCACTATTCTTGCCACTAAAAAAAGTGAAGGGGCACTATCCACCCCCCCCCCCACACTAATACCAATAATGGGACACTATTCCTCCAACTAATATCAAAGAGAGGGCATTATTCCTCCCATCAATACTATTGATGGTGTACTATTTTTCCTTCTACTGATCACAGGCACTATGATTTTTTTTTTTTTACTGCCTCTGAACACCAAGCCTGAGATATTGTTTACTTCCCACTGACACTGGGACTTTTTCTACCCCCACTGGCCACAAGTCAGTCCCTTTAAATTCTAAAGGACAGTAAACTGGCCCTTTGTTATAAAAAAAAGCTTGGAGATCCCTGGCTTAGTGAATGAGGTGAAGCTGTGCTGACTTCCATCATTCAATCGTGTGCAAGCAAATTTTCACCATGATCACTAAGCTAAGAGAAAATTCTCTTGCAAAGAGCATAGCCTATGTGCCTTTAGAAAATCAACCCCATAGTGTCCTAATGTTTTTACAAAGGCCATGGGCAAAAAAATTCTGCCTCCTCGTAATTATGAACCAGGAAAAAAGACCAACTCCAATCCCATAATGAAATGCCTTCAATGCTTTAATCATGCATGTAATCCACGGTCAAACAACATTATGTGATGGAGGGACACAGACTCCATGTATGTCTGAAGGACGAGTTTGCATATTAGTGGTCCTCTAGTTGCCTCTTGGCAGCTGAACAGAGTGGCAGGGGGAGCAAAGGATAGGTAAATATATATAATTCTGAAATGGGTGGCGAGGAAGGGCTCTTTCACACGGGGCGGATCAGTGATGATCCGCCCTGTGAACACCCGCTTGCTCAGTGGGGATCGCTCCGCCGATCCCCGCTGAGCAGAAAGATGACAGGTCCATCGCTGCACACTGTGCAGCTACGGACCTGTCAGAGCGCCGCTCTCCCCTATGGGGGATCGGATGATGACGGACCGTAGTGTCCGTCGTCACCCGATCTGATCCGAAAACGGATGGAAAAGTAGGGTTTTCCTCCGTTACACTTTTCGGATCGGAGCGGGTCGGATGTCAGCGGACATGTCACCGTTGACATCCGACGCTCCATAGGGATACATGTATGTCCGTTTTTCATCCGAAAACGGAAGGATGAAAAACGGACATACGGATCCCTCGTGTGAAAGAGGCCTTAAGTGACCTTTTCACTTTGCCCTAAATTGTCAAAGAAAGAGTCATTTGAAAGGGCAAGTCCATGCAAGAAATAAACCCAACTTAAATAAATATTACAATCCAGCACACAATTCTGCTGGGAAAAAAATCTGAAAATTTAGTGAATTAATCCTAATATCAGTTCCATGTAATTTCTTTGGCCAGACTCCAAAAAGCACTTTAACCACTTCAATACATGGCACTTATACACCTTCCTGCCCAGACCAATTTTCAGCTTTCAGCGCTGTCACAATTTGAATGACAATTGCGCGGTCATGCTACACTGTACCCAAACAAATTTTTTATCATTTTGTTCCCACAAATAGAGCTTTCTTTTGGTGGTATTTGATCACCTCTGCGATTGTTATTTTTTGCACAATAAAAAAAGACTGAAAAATTAGGAAAAAAAAGTTTTTCTTTGTTTCTGTTAACATTTTTTGTAAATAAGTAAGTTTTCTTCTTCAATGATGGGCACTGATAAGGCGGCACTGATGGGCATTGATCAGGTGGCCCTGATGGGAATTGATATGTGGCACTGATGAGGTGGCCCTGATGGGCATTGATAGGTGGCACTGGTATGCGGTACTGATGGGCACTCCTAGGCGGCACTGATGGGTACTTATGGGTGGCACTGATAGGTGGCACGGATGGGCACTGATGGTCACTGATAGGTGGGCACTGATGGGCATGGATGGGCACTGATGGACACTGATGGGTGGCACTGATGACACTGATGGGTGGCATTGCTGGGCATCACTTGTCTGTACTGAACCGTAATGTTTCAAAAAATGTGTTCAAATATAAATATTTAAAACACTAAAAGGCCCTGATCACGCAGCAACCCACACTACTGAATCATGCTGTCGGTTCTCCAGTTTGCCTCACCCGGGAACACTGCTGTAGCCGTGTAGAGGTATATCAGGAGGGAGCGACTTCATCATTATAAATCTATTTATGCTTTTAACATATGTTCTTATTGTAAGTGTACATCTATGAGGAGTTACTGAATAAACATACCTTTTTGAAAAATTGGATTACGCTATGTGCACTCTTTTTTTTTTTTTTTTTTTTCTGCTTGTAACGAGCAAATATATAGATGGAAAGATGCAGTGATTGCTGATTTATAGCCACCTGACATCCATACACCTACCCACCAATATTGGATGAAGATTCACAGTGCCTTGCTGACAACAACACACCCAAAGATATGCGGTATATCCAGTAATATCTGGTAAGTGAACTTCCTTTGGGGGATTGTCATACAAGTGTCGTGGAGATGGTTAATCGTCTGGATTAATGAATTATAACTTGCCTCTAATTCTTTTCTTCTGGAGTGGATCACCTTTAATCTTTTTTTTGCATTTTTGCTTCCTATTTTATCAAAAGTGGACGGTGCATCAAGTCTAAAGACTCTTGGATTTTATAAGCGCTATTAGTGTTTTAAATATTTATATTTGGACACATTTTTCGATATATTGTTTTCCTATTATAGTAGCAGCTTTGTAGATATTGTATCTTTACCGTGAGAAATTTGATTTTACCGTCGGCTCTTTACCGAGATCGGTGTAGCGGTGTGTCAGACTGACACACTGCACCACTGATCGCCGCTATTCGCACCCCCATGGGCGTGCGGCGTCTGTTATCCTGCTGGACGTCATATGAGGCCCAGTCAGGATAACTGAACCACCGCCCAGACGTCATTTTGCTATAGGCTGGGTAGGAAGTGGTTAAAGCATCACAAAATGTTAGACTGTACAGTATAGGGGTAGCTGAAAAGAGAAAGTCAAGACCAAAATCATTAGTTAACTGGCATGATATCTGATGATGTCCACTTGGCATTGAAATGTAGGTTCCAAACAACCTTGTCCTGAAGTATAAGGGCCCACTACAATGCTGTGTGGGAAACCCGCATTCTTTGTCGGTTTCCCCCAACAAATTCAAATTGCACCGCAAAATGCAGGTCAAAAATGTAGTGCGTTTGCCCACATCGGATCGCATGGTACAAATCAATGGGCTGAAATCACACTACACAGAACTGAATGTTAATGGCACAGTGTTATCCTGTGTGATTCACATGCAGCTCCTAGTGTGAATGGGCCCTAGGGCTACCCACAGGCATTTGGAGCAGACTTCTGGTAGAATTATTTGGTTCAAACACACAGTACTAAGGAAACTGTATCATTACAAATCAACTGCATGTGTCCAAATACTGTTCCCCAGTCCAAGAATTTTATGAGTGCTCTTCAATCATTCAAATTATCTTAAAAAATAAATGTTAAACTGCAAAATGTCATGCAAAAGAAGACTGTGTGTGTGTATGTATGTATGTGTGTGTGTTTGTGTGTGTGTGTATATATATGTATTTGTGTGTGTGTGTGTATAGATAGATAGATAGATAGATAGATAGATAGATAGATAGATAGATAGATAGATAGATAGATAGATAGATAGATATAGATATATATCTATCTCTATCTATTATAGGATTTTGGTAAAAAAATAATGGTCTCCATTGATGCCAAACATACAATCAAAAGCACAAAGAACTACCTTCCTCGTGTCTAAGACGTGAGGATTCAGAAGCCACTCAGCCTAAATCCACAGATTGACTGTGATCAGTAGTGTATTTAGGTTTTGAGCTGTCCTAGGCCTGACTAAACTTGTGCACCCCCTAATTTAAATATGACCCACCCCTTCCTGTCAAGGCCACACCCCTTGCTGTTTAAGACCCGCCCCTGAAATGTTGGAGTGGGGACACTAGTTCTGAGGGCCTTGGGGGGCAATGGATTCCCTTAATTTGCATAGATTTCTTCTCACCTCCTGTTTGGCTATGGGGCAGGAAGTGAAGGGAAATCTATACAATGGGACAGGGATGGTAAAAAATAAACTGACAGGGGTGATAACCCTCCCTTATTCTATCCAAAATGAAAAAAAAAATGTTGCTATAGTTCTACTTTAAGCACAAATTTCTAATAATTTTATGGAGAAGACTAAGAAGATATAACCATGCCAATGGTGCAGCAGAAAACATATAGCACAGTGAGGAAGGGTTGTGGTCCAGAATGATAGGACAGTCAAAATTAGATGCGCCCACCCCCCACAGTTGCGGAATGCCGGCCGCCCACATACCGCAAGCAGTGCAGCCGCTTTATGGGGGTGCTAGACTAATTTGCCTCTCAGCCCAGTCCACCCCATAAGACTGGCGCTACACTAATGCCCTGTACACACGGTCAGATTTTCCAATGGAGAAAGTGCGATCGGATTGTGTTGTCGGAAATTCCGATCATGTGTGGGCTCCATCGTACTTTTTCCGTCCAAATTTCCGACACACAAAGTTTGAGAGCAGGCTAGAAAATTTTCCGACAACAAAATCCGATCGGTTAAATTCCGATTGTGTGTACACAAATCCGACGCACAAAGTGCCACGCATGCTCAGAATAAATTAAGAGACGGAAGCTATTGGTTACTGCCCCGTTTATAGTCCCGACATACGCGTTTTACGTCACCGCGTTCAGAACGATCGGATTTTCCGACAACTTTGTGTGACCGTGTGTATGCAAGACAAGTTTGAGCCAACATTCGTGGGAAAAAAACGATGGATTTTGATGTCGGAATGTCCGATCAATGTCCGATCGTGTGTACAGGGCATAACAGTGTAGCACAAGCCAGCGGGGACTCTTTCCGTGCTGCCCTAGGCCTGGGCCTTGTCGGCCTAGGCCAGAGTACAGCGTTGACTGTGATTATCTAAATGTCTGGAACAACCTATCTGCATGGAGTTTGCATGTTCTCCCTGTGCTTGCATGGATTTTCTCCTGGGTACTCTGGTTTATGCCACACTCCAAAGACATGCTGGTAGGTTAATTGGCTTCTATATAAATTGGTCATAGTATGTCTGTGAAAGCATGCGACTCACTTGCCTTCAAGGAGCTTGCAATCTAAGGTTCATATCTCACATGATGTGAGATATGAACCTTGGATTGCAAGCTCCTTGAAGGCAGGTGCTGATTTGAACTTAAAGAGGAACTGCAGTCTGCTTACATAATTTGTAATAAAAACATATTTGCCATTCTGAAGCTTCTCTCCAACCACTTTGCATATTATTTTATATATACTGTGATTCTGTATTTGCCAAATATGCTGCAGAAATCTCCCTCCACTGAGTCTGGCTGCATCCATTTGAACTGTGGGCAGCTACAGTTGCTGCCTGTTCACTTCCTGGATTTACACAGACATAAAGAGGCACCCCTCCAGCTGTGCAGCCCTGCAGCTCTTATTGGTCCTCTTATGACTCATCCCCCCTCCCTTCCTGGTAAACTCTCACAAGTGTGAGAGCGAGAGCTGTGCATGATGTCATAAGCCTAGGCAAGAAACATAAAGTGGGCTGTAGAAGGTATTTACTGGCAGAAAAAAATGTTTTACTATCCAAAGTTAAAACAACAAGGGCAGAAGATTTAATAGATGGAAAGTTGAAAAAATTATTGAATTTCCGATTTAAAGCATATACATTCCTGTAATACAATGTAAATAAATTAAATGAAAATGTACAACCTACCAGCCAATTTCCATAAAAAAAAAAAACTGTGTGCAAGTGTACTGGGAAGCTTTGATGGTGGACACGCAAAAAATTGATTTGAGTTTGTTTTTTTGTTTTTTTGATTTATGGACTTTGTAGGCTTTAAATTGATAAAATAAATATATGTTTCATTTTATTAAAGCTTCCTTATTTAAAAACATTTTTACACAAGTGCCTAAAATATTTGCATAGCACTATAACTTGCATTTTCACCTTTAAAGCGTATATATGAACTGATTTACATTAGTCTCTCCAGTGTTAAACAGTCCACTTCTTTCTAGCCATTTCCTTTTTCCGCATGCTGTATGATGGGGTCTGTGTGAGGCAAAGACACTGGTTCTCTTGTCATGCCTGGAATTGGACAATACAGAGAGGAGGGACCAATACTGTTATGATCTCCATCCCATTCAATCAGAATGCAATCATACCTTGCATTCATTAAAAAAATACTAGACAGTCTCTGAATGACAGAGGTGGAAAGTGCTCGAGGAGCACCTAGAAGAGACCAGCGCTGACTGTGGGTAGTGCGGCTACTACAGTGATGTTCTGCATCCTCAGCCACCCTCTGGAATTGAGATATGAAGAATTAGATGCTGGAGCAATGCAAGTTAAAAAAAAAGATAATTATTGGAGTTCAGCTTTCAATACCCACCTTACCCAGTACTTTCAGGTATGGAGAAGTATGTGACTTGCTTCATGTGACTGGACTGGGCCAGTCAGTGCTGTCATAATGGGAATCCATATCCCTGTGAAAGATGCACAACTCATAATTTAAGGTTGCCATACACAGCTTAAATTTTGGTAATTTGGAAGAAATTCGAGCTGTGGGAACCTCTGTTTCAACAAAAGTTGATTGTTCAACAAAAGTTGTAGCTCAACAAAAACTTAACAAAAGTTGATTGTTCAAGGAGCTGGATGGGAAATTGTTGGCCCTATGTGAGAATTCTGACAGCATCAGAATGCAATAGTCGGCAGGGGAGATACGCCCATCAATGCTGCTGAGCGTGGATGGAACAAAAATTAAATATAACTGTTGGTCTGGCCTTACGCTAGAGTTTTCTACACTCCCAATAGCTGATTGGAGAGGTGGGAGAGTTAGGCCTCAGGACACAGCCACTGCTCCCAATTGGACAGCCATGTGGGTGTAGGTCCCAGTATGCAGTGTGTGATCAAGGACTGGCACCTGCACAGATGTCAAATTTGGAGAAGCATATGTCTCCGTGCAGCTACTGCATCCCAATTGACATGAATGAGACTTCCTGCACAGGGATGCACAAAACACCTGTACATCTCCATGTAGGCCAACACAGCCCTTGCATGGACATACACTTAAAGCGGAGTTCCAGTCCCCCAAACATTTTTTTTTTTAAAGTCTGCTCTGTAATTGTTCAAACCTGTACATGAACATTTCTAACATTTCATATTTTTAGCGCTTTTACTTTCTTTAAAAATAGTTTGTTACTGGGGGGCGTGGCCTGGACGGTGATGTGATAGGACCCGTGTGAGCACAGCTCCGCTCGTGATAGATCCTGAACTCAAAATCCTGTATATTTACGGCAAATTTTTGGCCCCTTTCTTGTGAGATTTGTGCTTGATATACCTGCCCCATCATGTCCCCACCGAAGAGGAATACCAACGCTTCTTCTTCCTTGGATAGATATTGGAGACAGGAGCGGGGCATGGAGGAACAAGATGGCGACGCCCCGGCTGCACATGCTGCTCCACACACAGAGCATGAGGTGGCTGACACAGCGAAGGTCCTGGAGGCAATTTCTTTATGCCAATCCACTCTGACAACAAAGACTGAGGAAGTGAGGTGGGCATATCCTTGATTCGTCAGGACTTGACTAAAATCCGGGAGCGGGTAACCGAGGCAGAGACCAGACTGAGCTGAGCAGAGGACACGCTGTATCCCCTTCAACACTCTCAGGAAGACATGCAGCGCCAAATACAGCAGCTGGCCCAAAAACAGGATGACCTCGAGAACCGTGCCCGCAGGTCCAATCTTCGTTTTATTGGTCTCCCTGAGGGCTCTAAGAGCTCTGATCCTGCCACCTTCCTTGAGAAGCTCCTGATCACCACATATGGCAGGGAGGCTTTCTCTGTCACATTTGTGGTGGAGCGTGTCCACCGAATGCCCGCACGCCATCCACCCGAAGGCGCACCGCCATGCACATTCATAGCCAAACTATTTAATTACAGGGACAGGGACACTATCCTTCGCTTGGCCAGAACCAAGGGAAATATCCCTTTCCAATCGGGATTTGTGTCGGCGTTCCCAGACTTTTCTGCGGAGGTCCAGAAACAACGTGCCCGCTTCATGGAGTTTAAAAGACATTTAAGAGCTCATCACCTGAAATACGCAATGCTTTTTCCAGCCCGCCTCTGTGTAGTGGGGGAAGATCGGGCACATTTCTTTGAAGGCCCGGCGCTCGCTTCGACTTGGCTAGACCAGCGTGATGCGGAAAAGAACCGTCCCGCCTGATGGTACCTTAGACAAAACGTACTTTGTGAATGTAAGTCTACTCTTCTGCTCATATGTGAAACCTGGCCCTCATAACGACTCCCCCCTGTCTTTAGACTTTTGATACACGTGTCCCCTTGGCATGCCAAGACTACCCTCGCATCTGCCTGGCGGTGTCTATAACTTTTTTGTCTGCAATGTCAGATGCTTAATGACATGTACCCCTCTTTTCACATTGAGCAATGAACATTAACATCATACCAGCAGGACTGCCAGCATGGGCCTTAGACACTTGATTGATAAAGATAGGCGGTGAACGCCTTACTTATATGTCTAACATAGGAGGTGGATGGGCCCAAATACCTGTGGTATACTGGTATCCCCCCCCATTTCCCCCTCTTCTTTATCCCATACAGGTGAACTTTACAGTTTTTCTAGCTGGAAACTCTGTTGTTTGTTTTTCATTTTTTCAAAATTTTTCTTTTTTTTTTAATCAACGTTACTCTTTGCTATAGATCACTGTCGTGAGGTCAGATGGGTCTCTTTAATTCAACTTTACTGTCATTGACAGGGTTTACCGTCTGTTAATCTCATTGCTGGGACTACCACCAGCGTTTATTCGTCCCCCGCAGGAGGTAGATGCACTGTCATTAGTGCAGCTAAAGAGCCCTTCGCGGGTAATAGGTTGAGTAGTGCGATCTGTCTTACCTGAGTGGTTAGCTTGATGCTGAGTTACAGTCGCACAGGTTCTGGGTTTTATGCCCCAGCCAAGTTTGGGAGGCTGAGGGTTGGGAGGGGGGAATGGGTTTTTTTGTCAGTTAAGTTTAAGGAATATTGTTTATATTGTAACTAGATCTCTTAATAGTATACACATGCGATATAACTCACTGTTGCAATGTGGCGGCGTACCCGAGTGGTGTGGAGTGTGTGTGTCTATGCCCTGGGAAATGCTCTGTACTCGCCTTATACAAACTGCCCAATCCATAAAACATTGGCTAACATAAAGTTCCTCACCTGGAACCTCAGAGGTATCCGAGACAAGCTTAAGCGTACTGCAGTTTTTGGTTGCCATAAGTCCTACCGAGCTGACATATCTGTTCTGGTTGAGATGCATGTTACCGGTCAGCTTCAACTCGCATTAAAATGACCATGGATAGGATGGGCTTATCATGCCACACACACTCCGTACTCTCGGGGGGGTCTCCATTTTAATCGCTAAAACTACTCCATTTGGTATTATTTCGGTGCAGACGGATCCCCAGGGCAGGTTCACTTTCTTGCATTGTACTTTGTTTGGCACGCAATATCTCATAATGGCATTCTACATTCCACCACCGTACACTTCAAATCTAGCTGTCGAGGGCTTTCTATATATGGCGCAACAACCCACAATCCCGGCCATTTGGCTTGGGGATTTTAATATGGTCTTTAACCCAGCAGCGGACAGGTTACAGCTGAATCCGAGTGCACAACTCCCTTCCAATACCTGTTTTGGGCACAAACTAACGGAATTCTGGCTTACTGATACATGGCAGTATAAACACCCAGACACTCAGGCTTTCTCATGTTTTTCAGCGACACACTCCTCTATGTCCCGAATAGACCTCATACTGATTTCGGATATCTTGCTCCCCTTGTTGAAAGACTCTGGCTATCACACTAGGTCTCTTTCTGACCATGCTCCATGTTGGGCTTCACTGCAGCTTGCCCCAATCACAGGGCCCCATGTGTGGCGTCTTCATCCCTTTTGGCTATCAGCCTTGGGGGATCAGGAAGACATACCTGGGGAATGGCAGTTTTTCTTTAATACTAACAGGGGAACAGCTCCAGTGGACATGGTCTGGGAGACATTCAAGCTTCATGTCCATGCCACTTTATCTGCACGCATAAATAGACTAAAAGCCTCCTCAAAGGTATTAATTTCACAGGCCACTGAAAAACTAGACTCAATTGCAAACGACTTTAGGATGGATCCCACGCCAGCCAAAGCATCAGCTCTTAAGCTCCAAACTCGAATGGTAGACCAATTACATTTTGAAAAGGCCAAGCAGAAGCTTTTCTTTTCTAAGCAAAGGGTATTTGAGCAGAGTGAGCGAGCTGGTAGACTTTCCCTACTGGATTCACAAAATACATTATTAACGGACCCTTCATTAGTGGCAGCGGCTTTCCGAGCCTATTATGCCGAGCTGTATTCCTCTCAAGTAAAGGTCACCGCACAGGAAACTCAGGCCTTCCTTCAAAACATTCCTTTTTCACAAATTTCTGAATCCAAGTTGGTAAACCTAGAGGCCACTCTTACAGCGGACGAGATTACGTCGGCAATAGCATCCCTGGCACCCACAAAGGCCCCCGGTCTGGACGGTCTACCCTTGGATTTTTATGCAGCTTACCCTGAGGTACTAGTCCCTGAATTACTAAGGTTATACAATTATATTTTTGAATCCGAGTCCCTTCCCCAATCACTTCGTCAAGCAGTAATTATAGTACTTCCCAAGCTGGGTAAAGACCCCCAATACCCTGATTCATACCGCCCTATTTCACTACTCCAGGCAGACATAAAAATATTGGCGAAAATATTGGCCATCCGCCTCAACCAAATAATTTTATCCTTAATTCACCCTGATCAGACGGGGTTCATGCCAGGGAAAAATACGGCCATGAAATTACGTTGTCTGTACATGAATATTCAAGCAGCTCACGAATCAATAGGGAACAGAGCAGTGGTGGCGCTGGATGCCACCAAGGCGTTTGATTCTGTGGAGTGGGAATATTTATGGGAGTGTTTAAAGGGCTTCGGGTTCGGTTCCAATTTCATTAAGTGGGTTAAGTTGTTTCTCCCCGGAGGCCAGGGTGACGGTGAATGGATGGACATCGGACCCATTCCCTCTGGAACGGGGGACCCGTCAGAGATGCCCACTATCCCCACTCCATTATGCTCTGGCAGTGGAACCACTCGCCATCTCCCTAAGGATGAACCCAAACATACACGGTCTTCGCGTAGGGGCCGTGGTGGAGACAGTGAGCCTATATGCAGATGATATGCTCCTCCTATTTGGAAGACACAGGCCCGTCCCTATGGGAGGCCCTCCAGATCATTAAGGACTTTGGACGGCATTCGGGGCTCCGTATGAATTGGTCCAAATCACAGATTCTGCCTCTGGACATATCATCCCCCACACACTGCTCTACTTCCCTCCCATTGCAGAGGGTTGCATCTATCCACTATTTAGGGATACAAATCACTAGAGACCCACTAGAATTTCTAGGCAACAATATTGAACTGCTTTTCAGGTATCTGAAATCTCGCATACAGTCCTGGGCCAGACTTCCATTGGGGGTGATGGGGAGGATCAATATTATTAAAATGATCATAATGCCTAAGCTCCTCCATGTATTTTGGAACTCACCAGTGCTTATTCCCCTTAAAATATTTAAATCTCTTGACACAATCATAAATTCCTTTATTTGGGGTCCAAATAGGCACAAGTTAGCCTGGAATACCCTCAAGAATCCGACCTCATCAAGGGGGGGCTGCCCTCCCTGACTTCCACGCTTACTATATAGCTGCACAATTATCGCACTTCTACTATATTCATAATACGTATAGCATTAAATACCAAACTTTTACATGTAAAAAGCCAAACAAAGTTACTCATTCTCCTCTGCAAGTATTATTTAGGGGTAGGGAGGGTAGGAGGAGGGGAGATGGCCAGGACTCCTTATTACACCAACATAGACGTGTTTGGGAGATTGCGCTTAAACTGATTGGAGCAGACTTCTTTCACTCACATACTCCCCTCTGGCTCAACCCCCATTTGAAGGAATGATTGTCTCTCCCGGGTGCAGCCACGTGGGCTGCAAAGGGGATAGTGCTTCTTTATCAGGTAATTACCCCGGTGGGAGTAAGGGACTTCCAATCACTTAAAGATGAGTTTCCACTACCCCCGCAGATGAAGTTTGGCTACATGCAGCTGAGACACGCTCTTCAAGCTCAATTTGTTGATGGCTTCCCAAATACACAAATATTATCACTGGTTGATGTAATCACAGGTGTAGACCCGGCCAAATTGATATCCACCCTTTACATAGCTATACGAGCACGTTCGGTGGCAAGAATCATAGACACAGCCAAAATTAGATGGGAGGAGGATATAGGCCCAATAGATGATACTGACTGGGATGAGATATTAGAAAACACTAAAAGTTTTTCCGAGGGCTTTCGGAGCGTCTGACTCACACCGACAAGGATAGCTAAATTTTCCCAGAACCAGGAGCCGAAATGTCCAACTTGTGCGAGTCAATCTTGCTCATTCTTTCATTTAATCTGGTCATGTCCAGTTATCCAGAACTATTGGGCACAAATCATTAAATTCCTACATGACAACATGGGTTCGCCCGTTCAGCTGGAGCCGAGACTATGTGTGCTGGGATTGCTTCCAGACGTCACCATTGACAAGTTCTTAGCTACCTTTCTTTACGAAACTCTCTTCTGTGCAAGAAAGCTTGTGGCCAAGGGCTACCAGGCCAGGTCCAGGCCTGGATCAGCGCGGTTAATATGTCCTTACCATATAAGAAGGTTATTTACAGGCATAGGGGATGTCCGGCCAAGTATAACAAGATTTGGGATAAATGGCTTGACAACACAGACACGTGTACTGAATAGATATGTGTATCCTACAATACCCCGGGGGGAAGGATCATTTTCATGTTACTATGTCATTATGCCAAACAGTATGCTGGTGTTGCTTATGGGTGTTTCTGTGTAGAAATATAATTGTTTTTTTTTCTCCTTTTTTTTTGTAACTACTAGTTCACACCATTGCAAATAATGATTGTCTATGAGACTCGTTGTGTATTATAGACAATGTAGTTGTAAACGGATTTTGTACTACCCTCCTGATACTTTGTATGTTGTATACCATACCTGTATGTATTATTTACGAATAAACTTGTTCCTTTGAAAAAAAAAAATATATATATATATAGTTTGTTACTCACAGATCTCGGAAGCAGGCAGGTTCCATTTTAGCTTTGGGCATCTGAAGACCTCCTGTGTTCATTTCCTGGATTTCTGTGCAGCTGGCTACCCAGCATTTGCATGCGCAGTAATGCCGCTGCGCGGCTCTCCTTCTTCCAATACTGTGAGATTTCGGCAGTAAGCGATTCGCAAGGGCTCCTGGGATACATGACGCCGCTATCCCAGGAACCCTTGTGAATCACCTAGTGACTTAATCGCCTAGGCAGGGACAGGCGGAATTAAAGAAGAAAAAACACCAAAAAAGGTACTTCTAAGTAGAAAAATAAATTGCTTTTGGAAAAGGATGAGCTAAGGGGATACAATAAGAAGAAAGTTCAGAAAATGGGTGGAACTAAAAAAAAAAGTGTTACTAAACCCAGGGCCCTGCATTCACTATATCTGGTCTCCCATAGTACACAGAACATGGAAATGCAATTATTTTAGTAAACATAAACTGCTAAATACCGTTTCTCATCAGTAGTATATAGCAGTCTTGTGACTTCTTTCAGTGTCTGGTTAAAGCTTGTAGAAGGAGTTTTCATTCTACTCTGACTGTCCTATGAGGCTGCAGGACCCCTGACCCTCTGTCTGGACAGTGCTGATTGCATAGCTCCCAACTGTCCCTTATTTGGAGGGACTGTCCCTGATTTGGAGCAATGGCCCTCTGTCCCTCTTTCCTCCTCATTTGTCCCTCATTTTAGTCTGATCTATATAGATGAATATAAAATACATATTTATTTATATTTTACACATTTATCTTTCAAAAAGTGTTCGCAGTGCTAAACCTTTCATCCTAATTCTAAATTGCTGCAATTGTAGATTTAAAAGTCAATATAAAAGAGGACTAGTAGTGGTAAAAAAAAAAGCCCTTGCGGATTTAATTAACCTTTTTTTTCCAGTTAGGTCTCCTTTAAAGGGGGTGTGGCAAGGGGCGTGTCCTATGCCTACATACGTTTGCTAGTAGGTGTCCCTCATTCCCATCTCAAAATGTTAGGAGGTATGTGATTGGTCACATGCACCCTCCCAAAAAAAAAACAAAACTCTCTAGCAATGGACACCAAACTGTGCATGTGCAGAGTGACTCCACAGGTTCTGTACTATCAGGAGATGTTAGGGGACAGTGGAATAAGGGGAGGATCATAGAAGACAGGATCAAACAGCCTTTTTACACAATGCGGACATTAAGTGGACCTGATGTTTTTGCATTGTGTGGGCAAAGCACAGATTCACATTCAGTAAATGTAACCCCCTATTTGCATGCTCACCATTCCTGTGCCAGGGTCCTCTGTGCTGAATATGATTTTTTCTTTTTCAAAATATACCTTGCTTTGGAAATGTCAGTGTTCCTACCTATTACAGTGAAGGGTATTCTTGTTTTGTTTTTTATCAAAGAGCCTCCCAAGATTTTTTTTCTTTTTCCAATTTGTAGCGTGTCCAATTCTGTATGTAGCCAGATGTCCCATTTATTGTCGAAATCTAGAAAGAAACCTTTGTTCAGTGTTTTTTTTTTTCCTTAACAGGTCCATGGATGTGAAATGGCTGCTGTTGTACAGATCACGGAAATCTATAGAGAGGCACAGGTTCAGTGCAGCCAGATGCTCAAGTGAAGCAGATTATGTAACAGTAATGGGGGAATTTAAAACGTGCTCTTCCTTCCCATATTTCTGTTACATCACATTTCTGTGTAAAGGGGGATGGAAATTAGACACAAGTCGGTAGGGTGAGGACACTGTAGCTTCCTGCCCTATATCACAGCTCCACTGTGTTCACTCAGTTGAAGAGACAGATAATGAGGTGTTAACTCATAGTGACAAGGAATCATAGATGGCTTCTGGGAATGCAAAATATCTGTGCACTATTTTTTTTTTTAAATAATTGATCATGGAAGGTTAAAAAAAATCAATTCTTTAAATCCAAATACAGTACATAAATATACAGATAATGCATGGAAAGAAAGGGAAAATAAAGATATTTTGCTCTCCATAGGTACACTATATTGTCAAAAGTATTGTGACGCCTGCCTTTACATGAACTTTAATGGCATCCCAGTCTCAGTCCCTAGGGTTCAATATTGAGTTGGCCCACCCTTTGTAGCTAAAACAGCTTCAACTCTTCTGGGAAGGCTGTCCACAAGGTTTAGGAGTGTGTCTATGGGAATATTTGACCATTCTTCCAAAAATGCATTTGTGAGGTCATGCACTGATGTGGACGAGAAGACCTGGCTCGCTCGCAGTCTCCGCTCTAATTTATCCCAAAGGTGTTCTATCGGAATGAGGTCAAGACTCTGTACAGGCCAGTCAAGTTCCTCCACCCCAAACTCGTTCATCCATGTCTTTATGGACCTTGCTTTGTGCACTGGTCCAAATCATTTGGTGGAGGGGGAATTATGGTGTGGGGTTGTTTTTCAGGGGTTGGGCTTGGCACCTTAGTTCCAGTGAAAGGAACTCTTAACGTGTCAGCATACCAAAACATTTTGGACAATTTCATGCTCCCAACTTTGCGGGAACAGTTTGGAAATGGCCCCTTCCTGTTCCAACATGACTGCGCACCAGTGCACAAACAAGGCCCATAAAGATATGGATGAGCGAGTTTGGGGTGGAGGAACTTGACTGGCCTACACAGAGTCCTCAACCCCATAGAACACCTTTGGGATAAATTAGAGTGGAGACTGCGAGCCAGTCCTTTTCGTCCACATTAGTGCCTGACCTCACAAATGTGCTTATGGAAGAATTCCCATAGACCTACTTCTAAACCTTGTGGACAGTCTTCCCAGAGGAGTTAAAGATGGTATAGCTGCAAAGGGTGGGCCAACTCAATATTGAACCCTATGGACTAAGGCTGGGATGCCATTAAAGTTAATGTGCATGTAAAGGCAGGCGTTCCAATACTTTTGGTAATATAGTGTAGTTTGCTCTCTATAGGTATCTTTGGTCAAAATGTTACTGTTTCATAATCTTGTTGAGTATTCAACCAAGTGACCCAAAAGGAACTGTAATGAAACCCTGCAACACAGGCGAGTTGTGGAGATACTTTGGGGTGCCAATTAAAATGAATGGTATTGAACGCACCAACTAAGGTGCCATGCTGCAGCAGAATAGCATGAATCCAGCCTTTGAGATCCTAATCCCACTACAGACGTACAGGTATTTTACTTTATTTTTCTAACCACCACTGTACAGCTAACAATACCTTTTTTCAATGTTCTCTCACTTGCCAGTTTGTTAGGTACACTTATCTAATACCAAGTAGGACCTCTTTTTTCAGAACAGCCTGAATTGTCTGTGGCAATAATTCAACAAGTTACTGTAATCTTTTGCTGGCCATTTTGGTCCATGTTGACTGGTTAGCGCCAACAACACACCTCCACTACCAGCCTGATCTGTTGGCACAATCCAGGATAAATCAATGGATTTGTTCTACATATGCTAAGTTCTTACTCTAGCAACTGCATGTCATAGCGCAAATGTGACGTACATACATATGTTGGGCCAAACAATGTTTTTCCTGTTTCCGGTAGTCAAGGTTTGGTGATCATGCGTCCATTACAGTCTCAGTTTCCTGTTCTTAGCTGGAAGCCAGCATGGTCTTCTGATGTTATAGCTCGTCCTTTTCAAGGTTTACATGCTGTTTATTCAGAGATGCATTTCTACACAACACTTTTGTAAAATGGTGTTATTTGAGCATTTGTGGACTTTCTGGTACAACCCTGCCCATTTTTCTCTGACCTTCCTCAGATCTAAACCCAAAAGTGAAAAAAATACATATTGTAGCTTAGCAATCTTTAGAGGTGGAGGCTGCATTCGTTTTCGATTTTTCGGGATAAAAAACATTTTCAACGGTACAGAAAATACCTGTTGATCTTGCCAGAAATGCAGTGTCCTTGTCACTTCCTTTGAGCTGACTTGAAATATTTATTTAATTTATTTATTACAGGCAGGGCTTTTTTTCAGCGGGAACGCGGGTGAATGTAGTTCCGCACCTCCAGCACAGAATGTATGTAATGGAAAAAAGTTGCTGGGGTGTGCTGGAGAGTCTATTGATACTGGCTGCTGGGGGAACTATTGTTCCTGGAGGGGACCTATTTTTGCATGGCGGAGATCTATTGCTAGTGGGGTCAATTGTTCCTGAAAGGGATCTACTGTCGAGGAAGGGGTCTATTTTGCTGGCTATTGAGGGATCTATTGTTTCTGGAGGGCATCTATTTTTGCTTGTTGCTGGGCACGTCTATTGTTGCTGGTGGGAGAACTATTGTTGGTTGGGCTTACAGTTCCTTGAAAAAGTATTCATACCCCTTGAAATTTTCCACATTTTGTCATGTTACGACAAAAAACGTAAATGTATTTTATTGGGATTTTATGTGATAGACCAACACAAAGTGGCACATAATTGTGAAGTGGGAGGTAAATGATAAATGGTTTTCAACATTTTTTACAAATAAATATGTGAAAAGTGTGGCGTGCATTTCTATTCAGCCCCCAAAGTCAATACTTTGTAGAACCAACTTTCACTGCAATTATAGCTGCAAATCTTTTTGGGGATGTCTCTACCAGCTTTGCACATGTAGAGAGTGAAATTTTTGCCCATTCTTTTGTGCAAAATAGCTCAAGCTCTGTCAGATTGAATGAAGAGCATCTGTGAACAGCAATTTTCAAGTCTTGCCACAGATTCTCAATTGGATTTAGGTCTGGACCTTGAATGGGACATTCTAACACATGAATATGCTTTGATCTAAACCATTCCATTGTAGCTCTGGCTGTATGTTTAGGGTCATTATCCTGCTGGAAGGTGAACCTCCGCCCCAGTCTCAAGTCTTTTGGAGACTCTAACAGGTTTTCTTCTAAGATTGCCCTGTATTTGGCTCCATCCATCTTCCCATCAACTCTGACCAACTTCCCTGTCCCTGCTGAAGAAAAGCACCCCCACAACATGATGCTACCGCCACCATGTTTCATGGTGGTGAGGGTGTATTCAGGGTGATGTGCATTGTTAGTTTTCCACCACACATATCTGTGGATAGATTCTACCACCTGAGGTGTGGATCTCTGCACTCTCATCAGAGTTACCATGGGCCTCTTGGTTGCTTTTCTAATTAATGCTCTCCTTGCCCAGCCTGTAAGTTTAGGTGGACGGCCATGTCTTGGTAGTTTGTGGTTGTGCCATACTCTTTACATTTTCAGATGATGAATTGAACAGTGCTCTGTGAGATGTTCAAAGCTTGGGATATTTTTATAACCTAATCCTGCTTTAAACTTTTCCACAACTTTATCCCTGACCTGTCTGGTGTGTTTCTTGGCCTTCATTGTGCTGTTTGTTCACTAAGGTTCTCTAACAAACCTCTGAGGGCTTCACAAAACAGCTGTATTTATACTGAGATTAAATTACACACAGGTGGACTCTATTTACTAATTAGGGGACTTCTGAAGGCAATTGGTTCCACTAGATTTTAGTTAGGGGTATCAGAGTAAAGGGGGCTGAATACAAATGCACTCCATACTTTTCAGATATTTATTTGTAAAAAATGTTGAAAACCATTTATCATTTTCCTTCCACTTCACAATTATGTGCCACTTTGTGTTGGTCTATCACATAAAATCCCAATTAAATACATTTATGTTTTTGGTTCTAACATGACAACATGTGAAAAATTTCAAGCGTAAGAATACTTTTTCAAGGCACTGTATGTTGCTGTATCTACTGTTGAGGAAGTGGTCTATTGTTGCTTGCTGCTGGAGTGTATATTGATGCTGGGCTGATGCTGGTAAATCTGTTGTTGCTACCGGGGTCTATTGTTGCTGGGAAGGGTCTATTGCTGCTGAAAGTCTACTGTACTGCTTTTCTTGTTGTTATTAACAAATTCCATACAAATTACTTCTCACCACAAAATGATACTTGGTTCTGTAGTCTCTAAAAGGGGCAGTACTGGGAGGTAGGTAGGGGGTGGAACCAAGGGATGTTGCTCAGAGGTGGGTAGAAGGGCGACGACGACATGAAGTGACTCCGAAGGGGAGTGGTCCTGCACCTACAACCCCTGGCAAAAATTATGGAATCACCAGTCCCTGAGGATGTTCCTTCAGTTGTTTATTGTTGTAGAAAAAAAGCAGATCACAGACATGGCCAAAAACTAAAGGCATTTTTTCAAATGGCAACTTTCTGGCTTTAGGAAACACTAAAAGAAATCAAGAGAAATAATTGTGGTGGCCAGTAACAGTTAGATTTATAGAACAAGCACAGGGAATAAATTATGGAATCACTCAATTCTGAGGAAAAAAATTATGGAATCACCCTGTAAATTTTCATTACAAACACTAACACCTGCATCAGATTAAATCTGCTTGTTAGTATGTAGGTAAAGAGGGTAAATCATCACGCAGTGTTGCACAAGATGTTGGTTGTTCACAGTCGGCTGTGTCTAAAACATGGACCAAATACAAACAACATGGGAAGGTGGTTAGGCAAGCATACTGGTAGACCAAGGAAGACATCAAAGCGTCAAGACAGAAAACTTAAAGCAATATGCCTTGAAAACAGAAAATGTACAACAAAACAAATGAGGAACAAATGGGAGGAAACTGGAGTCAACATCTGTGACCGAACTGAAAGAAACCGCCTAAAGGAAATGGGATTTACATACAGAAAAGCTAAAAGAAAGCCATCTCTAACACCTAAACACAAAAAACAAGGTTACAATGGGCTAAGGAAAGGCAATCGTGGACTGTGGATGATTGGATGAAAGTCATATTCAGTGATGAATCTCGAATCTGCATTGGGCAAGGTGATGATGCTGGAACTTTTGTTTGGTGCCATTCCAATGAGATTTATGCAGACGACTGTCTGAAGAAAACATGCAAATTTCCACAGTCAATTATGATATGGGGCTGCATGTCAGGTAAAGGCACTGGGGAGATGGCTGTCATTAAATCTTCAATAAATGCACAGGTTTACATTGAAATTTTGGACACTTTTCTTATCCCATCTATTGAAAGGATGTTTGCGGATGATGAAATCATTTATCAAGATGATAATGCATCTTGCCATAGAGCAAAAACTGTGAAAAAATTCCTTGAAGAAAGACACATAAGGTCAATGTCATGGCCTGCAAACAGTCCGGATCTCAATCCAATTGAAAATCTGTGGTGGAAGTTAAAGAAAATGGTCCATGACAAGGCTCCAACCTGCAAAGATGATTTGGCAACAGCAATCAGAGAAGGCTGGAGCCAGATTGATGAAGAGTACTGTTTATCAGTCATTAAGTCAATGCCTCAGAGACTGCAAGCAGTTATAAAAGCCAGAGGTGGTGCAACAAAGTACTAGTGATGTGTTGGAGTGTTATTTTGTTTGTTTTTCATGATTCCAT
Source organism: Aquarana catesbeiana (assembly GCF_042186555.1). Lineage (NCBI taxonomy): Eukaryota > Metazoa > Chordata > Amphibia > Anura > Ranidae > Aquarana > Aquarana catesbeiana. The sequence goes on from NC_133328.1 coordinate 520,423,192, forward strand.
AATTTTTTTTTTTTCCTCAGAATTGAGTGATTCCATAATTTATTCCCTGTGCTTGTTCTATAAATCTAACTGTTACTGGCCACCACAATTATTTTTCTTGATTTCTTTTAGTGTTTCTTAAAGCCAGAAAGTTGCCATTTGAAATGCCTTTAGTTTTTGGCCATGTCTGTGATCTGCTTTTTTTCTACAACAATAAACAACTGAAGGAACATCCTCAGGGATGGTGATTCCATAATTTTTGCCAGGGGTTGTATTCCCTTGCCCTCAACCGGCTGACAATCTAAGGTCCCTAACTTACACTTATACATACACATACTAGGACCAATTTAGACCAGAGCCAATTAATCTACCAGCATGTTTTTGGAGTGTGGGAGGAAACTCACACAGGGAAAACATGCAAACTCCAGGTAGGTAGTCCCATGGTTGGGATTCAAACCGACGACCCTACTAGGCAGAAGTACTAACTACTTAACCAGTCTGTATATCAAACAATGTTATCTTTCTTCCACACTACGAATCCCATGTATGTAAATGAAGAAAGAATTATGTTTTTGGTATTCCTGTCCTAGCATGACAGCCATCATTCCCTCCATAGATATAGTGGAGTACGTGAGTATAGCCTCCCTGGGACAGAAAGTATGTTGTTCACAAGATTACCAGGTAAAAATAGAAAATCTAGAATAAAAGGAAACATGCAGCCACCACATCTAAATGACTGGTAAGCTACAATATAACAATTGTTTTGTTGTGGGGTTTAGATATGCTTTAAGATTGAGATTTAGCCAACAGAACTTGGACTCACCGGATGTATTTTGTTTTTTCCCCCACACCATCCTCTACAAGATGATACTACTACAGCCAAGCTGACACCAGCAATCATTCCATGCTCAAAACCATTCACTCCTCAATATTAGGCTGAACAACAGTAGACACTCTTAGGTCTATGTCTAAAGCCTAGTACACACGGGTCGAATGTCGGGCTACATTGGCCGGTTCAATAGAAACCGGCCTTCATGCGGCCCCTGTGTATGGCAGCCCAGCTTCTGTCGAAGGGTCGTACCAGAAAAAGGTCTGCCAACCGGTTCCTGATCAGCGCTCTCAGCCATTGGCCGGAGTGTTCTGGTGGGGGGGGGGGGGGGGTGGCGTGCTCCTGTCAGAACACAATAGCACAGCAGGGTAGATCACTGTACTAACGTCAGATTGTTAGTACAGCGGCTCCGACCCGAGCTGTCAGTTCTTTTTTCATTCAACCCGCTGGGTTGAACAAAAAAAACTATTGTGCACGAAGCTTAAGGAACAAAGGAATACAGGGCAACACCAAAGCAGGACAGGTGTTGGAAGAGTGGGAAGAGACATTTAAACCAGTTTAGTGTCTGAAGATCTAGTAATATGCAGTTACTGCATTTTGTAGCGTGTTGATGCTCCATATAAAAAGTATCCTGCTTCAAAAAGGACATGCTGGTTTTAACATTCACAGATATAAACATAGAACATGAAGAAATATGTAGAAATTGAGTAGAGCCTTTTGAAAAGCCATTGTTCAATTGTGCCAAGGGTAGCATGAGTGATTTTTACAATCCTGCTGGAATTCAACAGAATTCCCATATAGGAAGTCACCTTTCTATAGGAGAACGTATAAAATAATTATAGCTACATCTTTGTAGTGCATTTATAAAATCCGAGCTTGCTATAAACTAGCCAACATCTGAATTTGTGTTTTATTCCTCAAAGTGTGCTTTTCTGAAGCGTGCATCATCTGCAATACCCACATGGGCGTGCGTACAGAGTGTGTCAGGTGTGCCTGGGCACACCCTCATCACCCCATGCACCGCAGATAGCCCCTGCTGCCCGGCTGCTCCCTTGTGTCTCCTCCCCATGTCTCTTCCCACAGAGCTTCCGGCTTCCCTCCTTACCTCTCCTGCTGGCTGCTGCTGCCGGCACACGGGGGATTGTTTCAGGATGGAGAGTGGGAAAGGGGCCGGTAAGTATGTACCGATTACTCACTGTGTTCATTCATTACTGAAGCATAGTAAACTATGTTTACTGTTCTTCAGTTTGTGAATGAACAGGAAACCACTCAGCACAGAGCACTCCCATTAATTCACTGTCCAGTGCAGCTGAGGATGCAGAGAAAGGGACTGGGGAATCTCTGTCCTCAGTCCCTTTCTCTGTCTCAAAAGTGAGACATCAGGGGTCTGTTTAGACTCCTACTGTTGCGTCCACTGCTCTACAGACACCGTCCATGTTGTAAATAGATTTACATTTATAATAGTGTATGTGTACTGTATATATTATATAAAGTATAAGCATGTGTGTTTGAGCTTTGGGGTGAACACCCTAATGCAATGGGCTGTGAACACCCATTATAAATTATACTTTTTTTGACAGGAAATATCAGGAAAATTACGTTTTTATGTTCAGCCATTGCAAACTTTATCAATCTCTTCAACATTTTCAGTTCTGTTAACTTTTTCTGAATATTTCTGGTAGGTGTTTTATATATTACATTACCTTTGTTTAATATGTGAAGCACTTCATTTTAGATGCTTTTGTTAATTGTGATTCATTTGACCCACTAAGAGCTTCATCTACATGACAGATACTCTCAATTCCTCATTCTCAACTAATCATACTCAAAGGAATTCATTCTTCTTGTGAGTATTGACTATTGAAATTCGTCCCACTCTTCATTTGATGACTATCGGTGTGCTTCTTGGAATTCCCCTATAAGGCTGTGTCAGAGCGAGCGTGAGCAGAAGGTGTGGTTACGATTATGAATGGAGGAAAATTACTCTTGATACATTTACTCTAAAATAATAACCAGAGTTTGTATGACGAAACTGTTGTGGAAATGTAGCAGCCTGTGAACATTTTGAATAATCGATATCATCATAAAGACGACAAATTCAACGTATTTTGTGGAAGCCCATCTCTGAGAAAAATCAAATCTGGAATGGTCACCTGTAGTGTCCTTCGGAAGTCTGTGTATTAGGATGATAATACAGAAGCACAACTGGACAACAGAAACAGAACCTTGTCACCCGACAACAGGAAGCGCCTGAATATGGGTGGTCATGACAGTATTACCAGGTATTTTTTAATAAACACTGCTTATTAAAAAATAAGGAAAAATTACTTTTGACATTTTATTAACATGATCTTAGTGATTGAATTTACACATAATGTATAATGTATTATACATGAAAACATACTATTTGATAGAAGTATAATATGCAAAAACCTTTTATACTGTATGTATGTATGTATATATATATATATATATATGTGTGTATATATATATATATATATATATATATATATATATATATATATATATATATATACAGTATAAAAGTTTTAGGCAGGTTTGAATAAATGTTGTAAATTAAAAATGCTTTTTAGATGTTATTAGTTTTATTTTTATCAATGAAGAAAATGGAAAGTAAATGAACAGAAGGAAAATCCAAATCAAATCAATATTTGGTGTGACCACCCTTTGCCTTCAAACCATCATCAGTTCTTCTAGGTACACTTGCACACAGTTTTTGAAGGAACTCGGCAGGTAGGTTGTTCCAAACATCTTGGAGAACTAAGCACAGATCTTCTGTGGATGTAGGCTGCCTCACATCCTTCTGTCTCTTCATGTAATCCCAGACAGACTTGATGTTAAGATCAGGGCTCTGTGGGGGGCAAACCATCCCTTCCAGGACTTCTTGTTCTTCTTTACGCTGAAGATAGTTCTTAATGACATTGGCTGTGGCTGTATGTTTGGGGTCATTGTTCTGCAGAATACATTTTGGCCCAATTACACCCCTCCCTGAGGGTATGGCATGATGGATAAATATCTGCCTATACTTCTCAGCATTGAGGACACCAGTGTTTCTGACCACATCCCCAACTTCGTTTGCAGAAATGCAGCCCCAAACTTGCAAGGAGCCTCCATCATGATTCACGTTTGCCTGCAGACATTCAATATTGTACCGCTCTCCATCTATTTATGAACAAACTGCCTCCTGCTACAGCCAAATATTTCAAGGTTTGATTCATCAGTCCAGAGCATCTGCTACTATTTTTATGCACCCCAGTTCCTATGTTTTCATGCACAGTTGAGTCGCTTAGCCTTGTTTTTCACAACAGAGGTATGGCTTTTTGGCCACACTTCTTCCATGAAAACTACGTCTGGCCAGGCTTCTCTGGACAATAGACCTGGGTCCCACTGGTTTCCACCAGTTCTGTGCTGATGGCACTGCTGGACATCATCCGATGTTGAAGAAAAGTAAGCAAGATGTGTATTTTACCTGCTGCAATAGGTTTCCCTGGCTGACCACTGTGGTCAACGTTGCCCATTTCTTTGTGCTTCTTTGAAGCTTGAACAGCACATCTTGAAACCCCAGTCTGCTTTGAAATCTTTTCCTGGGAGAAACCATGCTGATGCAGTATAACTACCTTGTGTCTTGTTGCTGTGCTCAGTCTTGCCATGGTGTATGACGTGTGACATGAAACGGTCTTCCATAACCTCACCTTAGTAGCAGAGTTTGGCTTTTCCTCATCCAGTTTTAAGCCTCCTACTCAGCTGTTTCTATTTCAGTTAGTGATTGTGTTTCAACCTACATATGAAATTGATGATTGATGATTAGCACCTGCTTGGTATAATTGGTTAATTATATGTAGCTATGCCCCTGTGGGGTCGCTGCGTGTTTTAGCATCCACACATCACCCTGCTGGTCGGACATCCATTTTTGGCACACTTCCTCCAGTCAATGAACAGTCTCTTGTTTTGTTTTTATTAGGGGATTAACTAGTTGCCGCCCGCCCGCCTACCATCAAATGACGGCAGGGCGGTGCGGCTCTCGTTCTGGGACGCCGTCATATGACGGCATCCCAGAACGGCCGCTCTCACGCGCCCGTGGGGGCGCGTGGCGATCGTGGGCGTGTCGTGTTGCTAGGACACGTCGTGACACGATCTCTGTAAAGAGCCGTGTCCGCGGCTCTTTAACCATGTGATCGGCTGTGTCCAATCACACCCGGTCACATGTAAACACAGAGATACCGGTAACCGGCGCTCCTCGCCTCACACTGACAGTGTGTGGTGAGGAGAGCCGATCAGTGGCATCTCCTCACAGGAGACATCTATACATCAGTGCCCTGATTACAATAGCAACACCAGTGCCACAAATCAGTGCCAGCGATGAGTGCCCACCAGTGCCAGCAATCAGTGCCCACCACTGCCCAAAAGTGCCACCAATCAGTGCCCAGTAGTGATGCCAGTCCGTGCTGGCTATCAGTCCTGCCTATCAGTTCTGCCCAACAATGCCCATCAGTGTCGCCCATCAGTGCCATCCATCAATGCCCATCAGTGCCTATAAATACCGCCTATCCCTGCCGCCTATCAGTGCCCACCAGTGCCACCTATTAGTGCTCCTCAGTGCCACATATCAGTGCCACCTATCGGTGCCCATAAGTGCGGCACATTAGTGCCTCCTCATCAGTGCCACATAATCAGTGCCCATAAGTGCCGCCTCATCAGTGCCCATAAGTGCCACAGTTCAGCCTATCAGTGCCCATCATTACAAAATTAACTGACAGAAACTAAGTAAAATAAAATTTATTTTTCAAATTTTTTGGTCTTTTTAGTAAAAAATAAAAAACCCAGCAGTGATTAAATACCACCAAAAGAAAGCTCTATTTGTGTGAAGAAAATTATAAAAATTTCATCTGGGTACAGTGTAACATTTGTCATTCAAAGTGCGACAGAGCTGAAGGCTGAAAGCTGAAAAATGGCCTGGGCAGGAAGGGGGTGTAAGTGCCCTGTAGGCAAGTGGTTAAACTTGGATGGGGAAAAGGGACATGGGATGCCCAAATAATGAATTTTTAGTAATGGAAATAAATGTAGTTGAATCTAAACTTACAGTCTCTGCTACTTCACATCTCCTCCAGCACACTACTTGAGATCACTTGCTTTCCTCTCACTGTCCAATTCCAGATTCCTGTCACCATTAGCACATGGCTAGGCCTCATTCTGAATAAGTCGTAACATTTTCCTAGTAGCCATTTTAGATGAAGAAGATAACTGTGCTAACTGATCCTTGGTGAACTACTGCTCCCAGCACGTTGGATGCAAATCCTGCCAACCCTCCTGGCTGCAGCGACTTAACTTCAACTACACCACAGTCTCTCCCTCTGGCTCCACATCCAATCCTGGCATGTCTCACCCAGAGCTTCTCACTGTGCTTCTCACTCACTGACCCTGGCATGGATCCCTCCTGAATGACTTGTCCAGCAGTGCTCCCAACTGTTCTCCTCCTGCTACTGTTCCAGTACACCTCTCAATGACAGTGTAAAGAGAGGCTCCCGAGCTCCAGCCCTGAGTCCCCCCCCCCCCCAGAAAGGGGGTTCCCTCAGACCACAACAGTCTAACACTCCATCATTCAGTTATTCCATCTGACAACTCCTCCCACAACAGGCTGACCATGGGTATAGATAGGAGGCCTGCCCCCTGTCAGTCCTAGTTGGGGATTGGTCAGGGCTCCCAAATACACCCCATGTCACTCCAGCATTCTGCCCTGCCTCTTTTCCAGAACAGTCTCACTGAAAACAGAGGAGGCACCCAAGAGCTGAGGCACATGTCAGTCACCTGCTGCTACACTAAACCACTCCCCTGCCCCCAGATCAAAAACAAACAGGCCTAGCTCACAGCACAAATTTACCTGCACTGGCAGTATACACAAAAACCCAGTACTCTAGCACCTACCTAAAGGTAGAGGTTTCTACACTTACACCTTGCTCTAAAGGCTCATACACGCTATAAGAAAATCGGGCGAACATTTTCGTCCAAATAATTTTTGTACGATTTTCGTAACGTGTGTACACAACTTTCGACAGCCGATTCTGAATTTTCTTACAAAAATTCTCGAATGGACAAACTCCAAAAAAGTTCTCATACGTGAACAGAATGAACGATTTTCGTTTAATGTGTACCATTTTCGTATGATTTTTGTACAAGAAAAATCAGAAAAGAAAGACCGCGCAGGATCAGAAACAATAAACAACAAAAAAAAGCCTTTGTTGTACGAGAATATTCGTAAGAATTTTCTTTCATTGGTTCTGATTTTTTGTGAAACATCGAGAAAAATTTGAACGAACGTCTGCCCGATTTTCTTATAGTGTGTACCCCACTTAATCCTACAAAGTGTAAGAATTGATGCTGGCTTGAAGACACATGGTAGTCACACCAAATATTGATTTGATTTAGATTTTTCCTCTGTTTGCATGCTTTACATTTTGTAAATTGATAAAAATAAACAATTAAAATCCATATGTTTACAGCTTTTCTTCACACATGCCTAAAACTTTTGCACAGTACTGTTTGATTTTTCCTTTCCCTAGAGATAGACTTTAAAAAATACCATTATTTATTACATAGTAAGAAAAATCTATGATTTTCAAGGGACAATGTAATTTATTGAAGCTCAATTACAATGTAATTTATTGAAACTTAGAACAAACCTGGGCAATTCAATCTGGACATATGATGACAAACACATGCAAATCTTGACTTCTGGTAAACATTGACCTTGGACTTGCCCCCCTACACCTCCCAAGGTTTTTATTTGGTCCTTTAATACGATAGGTGGCCGCACTGACTAATAAGGCCAACGGTGAGGCCAACCATGACTATATCAGGAACAGTTGAGCCCTGCACGTGCTTTTCATTTAAGGTGACCTCCAATTTTCATCAAATGCTTAATCTGAATTGTCAAGGTTTGTGAAAAGCCCTTGCTTGTACCTTTCATTATGCTCACAGGTGCCACATTAGCCCTGTAACGTCCCCTAAATCCATAATGCTTCTTAAAAATGATGGTCTACCTTGCTTCAACAGGGAGGTACAGAGGGCAGGAGGGAGTAGGTCAGCCTCTGACTTTCTCTGCAAAAGTCGTGTACTGTCCGTGATACTTTTTTTATTTGCACATACAATTTTTCAGGACAAGCTTTCGGGGTATGTCCCCGGCTACAATCAAATCAAGTCTGCAAAAGTCAAGATTTGCATTATAAAGCCCCCCAGGTGACAGGGCTCCTGTGGCATTCATGATGATAATAATACAGTATGTATGTGCCTTTATTGCATTTAAGCTTACACTTAACAGTGTTTGGAAACGAGTTTGCTTTGATGGGCACAACATTTTTCAGTTTAGTAGACTTCAGGTGTTCACTGAAAAAACATCCCCCATATGGCAGCACAGATACTTGAGTGTCATAAGTGACAAATCTGTTAAATGATAAATGTTAAATAGACTGGCATGCAAGGATATCAATTTTTTTATCTGATAATGGACTGATATCACTTTCTGGTCCTGGCCTTTTTATTTCTAAATTATTTGTACTGATTGCAGAGAGATAAAAACCCCTCATAACCACTTGCCGACCGCCCCATACCAGATTTAATGCTACAGGGCGGCGGTGCTGCGCAGAATCACGTATATATATGTGATTATGTGCTTCCGGGTTTTGGGTGCGAGTGCGCGCTGCCGCTGTAATTTTAGACCGCCGAAGCTGATCAGTGGGTCCCGTGGATCCGATGTCCGCCAGCAACTGCTGATTGTTTGTTACACTGACAAAAAATGTAAACAAAGCAGATTGCCATTCTGTCAGTACAGAAGTCATGGATCCTGTGTTTTTGTAAAGCAGGAACACTGACCCATGCCTTCCACTAGTAAAAACACCTCCCCCACTACACTGAAACATTAACTAGGCACACAGTTAACCCTTTGATCGCCTCTGATGTTAACCCCTTCCCTGCCAGTGTCATTAGTACAGTAACAGTGCATATTTTATTAGCACTGATCACTGTATTAATGTCACTGGTCCCCAAAAAAGTGTCAAAAGTGTCAGTTAGGTGTCCAATTTGTCCGCCGCAATACCGCAGTACCGTTATACTAGTAATTACTAGCCATTACTAGTAAAATAAATAAATAAAAATATCCCCTATTTTGTAGACCCTATAACTTTGGCGTAAACCAATCCAATATACGCTTATTGTTTTTTTTTTTTACCAAAAATATGTGGCAGAATACATATTGAACTAAATTGATGAAGAATTTTTAATGGATGTGTTCTAGAGCAGAAAGTAAAAAATATTGTTTTTTTTTTTTTTTCCAAAAGTGTCCGCTTTTCTTTGTTTATAGCGAAAAAAAATAAAAACTGCAGAGGTGATCAAATAACACCAAAAGAAAGCTCTATTTATGGGGGGAAAAAGGGCATCAATTTTATTTGGGTACATTGTCACACGACCGCGCAATCAGCTAAAATAACGCAAGTGCCATATTGCAAAAAAATGGTCTTGTCGGGAAGGGGGGTAAATCTTCCGGAGGTCAAGTGGTTAATATGATTGATGCTAATGATACGTTTTTTGCCTTCTGAATATTTTAAAGTAGAAGTTTTCACTAAAGGGAAAGCCTATCCTCTGAAGACATATCAGCAATATGTCAAGCCATGATGTCGTCCCCTGCTAGAATCTCCACCGCAAACCACATATGCTAAAGATAATACATGGGCTTTATAACACCAATATGAGGGTGTAGATCTACGATTAGATATTGCGTTACATCTGTACTCACAGATAGACAATAATAATAATTACACTGATACTACTGCAGGAACTATTTACTAAACTACCATTTGCACAAAAATTTGGGAGTTGTAAGCATGCAACCCCTTTTGGTTTTCACAACCAAAAATATAAAGATGTGTCATCACACACACACAGTCTTTGTACAAATCTCTCTGCATACGCCATGAGAACTAATCATCTCTCCCACTAGAAGTTTCCGTTCTGGTGATGTATAATATTTTCATAGATTTCCTCCTCTCTATATAAATCTACACTATACGACCTTCAAGCATGTGGCAAGTTATACACTATATACAGTAGATTTATGTATATAGATGGATAGATGGATGTGGTGTGTGTGTGTATTTTTTTGATAATTAAGAATAAGGTTCAGTAGTAGCATGGGAGAGACACATGAACACGAGTGATATGGAAGCTGCCTACCCAAAAATAAGTTACAAGATCTCCCCCAGTGGGGTTTTTCTGCAGCAGAAATAAACATTTAAGAAAAAATATATGTATAATATATAAAATCTTTTATTGAATATAAAAGATTTTATATATTATACATATATTTTTTCTTAAACGTTTATATTTCTGCTGTGGAAAAACCCCACTTGGGGAGATCTTTCCATATTGTAAGGTTCAGTAGTAGTGGTAGTAGTAGTATTAGAACAAGTGTGCTTATGCTTACACCCAGCTATTTTATATAAAATACATACACACACATAAAAATATAATATAAAATAATATAATATAATCAGCTTAAATAACAGCTGGTAGCGTACCAAGCCTATACCACTGATACCATGATGACAAATGAACCTGGGAAATACAAAGAACTACAAAGGTAAGGTCATTGTGATAAAAACACGTAGAGTGGGATCCTTTGCTTTGAATACAGCCATTTTTGTTTTTTAACCTTTTCTTAGTGGGTTTTATGGCATAAAGCATGACAGCGGAAGATTTAAACCAGATTATATTGTCGGCTGTGCCTGCAGTGTTAAACTTTGCATGCCTGTGCTATAAATGATTTTTATACCTTCGACCTATTTTACAGCGAAAGGCAATTTATACACACGGCGAAAGGACCAGCGCTGTTGAATTGTGGCTGTGTGTAATGGAGAGGAGGAAAGTGCCATATAGGCAGCATCTTTTTATTTTCAAATTACTGCAGAGCAGATAGAATAGTAAAAAGGAATGATCTTTAGCAGAGATATTTAAAATTAGTTGGCGATGTCTCTGGAAACACATTTCCAATGCCTATCTGGTCATATACAATGAGGTAATATGCCTATGTACACAAAATCCAGTGAATATCTCCTTAGATACTGTGTGCTCACCTTCCTTGTGTTCTGTATAGAGTGCTTATTGCTCATTCTCTACCATGATTTACCAGATGTAATAATATACATCATTTATTGAAAAATATGGCATTTTGAGAAATTTCTCTCTAATTATGTTTCATACAATACCCAGATTGAGTGAAATTCTTAACAAAGGTATGTAATAAAAAATCATATTTTGTATAGGTATTATGTATGCTGAATATACACACTGCTGTTTCAGATTGTACTATCTATTATCATGCTAGTATATTTAACAAAATACTATTTATTACTGTTCCGCTAAGACCCCTTTCACACTGGAGCGTTTTGCAGGCGCTATAGCGTTAAAAATAGCGCCTGCAAACCGCCCTAAAACAGCTGCTTCATTCACTCCAGTGTGAAAGCCCGAGGGCTTTCACGCTGGAGCGGTGCGCTGGCAGGGCATCAGAAAAAGTTCTGCCAGCAGCTTCTTTGGAGTGGTGAACTCACCACTCCTCCACCGCTGCTCCCTATTGAAATCAATGGGGCAGCGCTGCGATACCGCCGGCAAAACGCCACTCCAGAGGCATTTTGCGGGCGGATTTAACCCCTTTTTGGCCGCTAACGGGAATTAAACCTGCCCCGCTAGCAGCCGAATAGCGCTGCTAAAACGACAGTAAAACGCCGCTAAAAATAGCGTCACTTTACCACTGACGCCGGTGGCGGCACAGTGTGAAAGGGGTCTTATGCTCACTTTCAACATCCATGCAGATTCACAGCCTAGAATGACGTCAGGAGACTTGACTATAAGCAAGCTCCATACAGATTTTTGTAAAGTTGTTGCATATTTGAAGTAGTGTTGATCCCTATTTGTTGTGAAAAAAAAAAAAACATTCCCTTCTAGGTGATCAATAAGGATGGGCCGAACACCCCCCGGTTCGGTTCGCACCAGAACATGCGAACAGGCAAAAAGTTTGAGCGAACATGCAAACCCTATTAAAGTCTATGGGACACGAACATGAAAAATCAAAAGTGTTCATTTTAAAGGTTTAAATACAAGTTCTTGGCATAAAAGTGTATAGGGAGCCGGGTCCTGCCCCAGGGGACATGTATCAATGCAAAAAAAAGGTTTTAAAACAACAACCGTTTTTTCAGGAGCGGTGATTTTAATAATGCTTAAAGTAAAACAGTAAAAATTAAATATTTCTTTAAATATTGTGCCGGGGGGGGGGGGGGGGGTTCCCCCCTTAGTCTGCCTGTGGCCAATCATGGTTCATGATTAGCCAAAGCATGCAGGTCAGGTATGGCCAATCAGCAGCTGTCAATGCACTGCGATCTCGCAGTGCATTATGGGGCGTTCCGCGGCAGTCAAATTTGCCACGAAACACCACCCTATGTTTGGTTCGTTTGCGAACAAACGAACACCCGATGTTCGAGTCGAACTTGGTGATCAATGTACTGTACATTGCAAGGATTCTACCAAACTTTGTTGCAGATTTCTTCCTTTTTTTGTTCTGTTTGTTTCACCATGTCCTTCACCATGACTGATTCTGAATGGGATGATCAGCCTCCATTATAACCACCTGAGCAAATCTCAATGTTGTAATATGAAAAGTTGCAGTGTCTGCATTCATTGGGGATTATCTCACCAAAGCTGAAATTCCTATTGCAGGGGATGCCTAAAATGTGATTTACTGTTCATCTTAGTGCAGACTTCTCAGAAAATCAGTGAGCCAATCACACAAGCAGGAAATGACTGCGGGTGTTCCATACACTAACAGTGCAAAGAACGCTTCCAGGCTGCCATACTGCATTGAATGTTACTGCAGCTGCAGACTGAAAAGGAAATGTAATTTCTAAAATCATTAAAGGGTAACTCCACTTTTGTGGGGAAAAAAATGTAGCAAAAAAGCATATACAATTGTGACACAAGTCATATTGTAATTGAATGTTATTAAAAAATGACCTTTCCTTTTCAATCTGCAGTGCTGTAATTTTTTTTAAATGTGATGCAATATAACAAACTGGAGGCACTCTGTACACCAATTCTGTACGGAATGCCTCTCCCCACAGTAATGTCATTTCCTGCTTGTGTGATTGGTTTACTGATTTTCCCAGAAGTGTGCACTAAGATACAAATCCGATTTTGAGCATCCCTGCAACAAAAAAAAGCATTTTTCGTGATATACTCCCAGGGGGGAATCATTTCTAAAGGGGTGCAGACCCTGCAATTTTCCTCATTAGAACCCTGCAAATGCAGCAGCTGATTGATAATTATAAATCACTCCCATTCACATTCACTTTGCACATGGACACAGACAAAAAACAATTATTTCTTTAGAATAACAAAAGGTACGAATCTGCAACAAAGTTTGTTAAAACCTTTGTACATAGATCACAAAGTAGTGCCATCTTAACAGCATCATAAACCTCTGGGCAAAGTGATGCACTGGGGCCTCTGCCAGTGAGATGGTGACCATGTTATGCGTGGTGCTGCAAACATATTGTGCATTGTTTTTTAGTCTGATTAGAGATAGAAATTTTAGATACATTTTTTAAATTATTATTTTAATTTTTAATACATTTTAATTTAATAATATTTACATTATTTTCGCAACACCGTTGGGGGGTCTTTGGTGAGCTATCAGGGGTCTAAACAGACCCCTGGAGTCTCACTTTCGAGCCAGAGAAAGGTACTGAGGAAACACATTACCCAGTTCCTTTCCGCAGACTCAGCTGCACTGCAGATGAAGGAACAGGAGACTCCTGTTCATTCATAAACTGCAGCTTAGTAAATACAATTTATTTCAGTTATGAATGAACACAGTGAGTGATCAGTACTGATCATTCACTGTGTTAATTTAGAAAAGGAAGGGGCCAGTAAATAACGTTTCCCCGCTCTCCATCCTGAACATTCCCCTGTGTGCCTGCAGCTGCTGTCAGCGGGAGAGGAGGGAAGCTGGCAGAACTGTAGGGGGACGGTGGCACACGGGGGGGGCCTAGGCAGCAAGGGAAATCCAATAGGGATCAGTGTGGCGGGTGGGGAAAATAACTGGAACCAATCTTTCAGCTGCTACAAAAGATCAGTTCCATTCATTTCCCCCACCCACACACTGATCACCAGCTCTGTCTACAAGCAATTCCCCCTGCTGGGGTGTGTTTGTGTGTTTGTGTGTTTGTGTGTGTGTGTTTGTGTGTGTGTGTGTGTGTGTGTGTGTGTGGGGGGGGGGGGGGGTGCAACTGCATGGGCCAACCATGCACCTGGGGCTTATGGTCAATCTGAACACAAGTGGAGTTACTTCTTCAATTCAACTATGGCTTGTTTAGCAATTGTATACGCTATTTTATTCTTTTTAAATTGCTACTTTTTTTTTTCTTTTTACAACAAAAGTGGAGTTATCCTTTAAATAAATGTCACTGATTTTCCTCTACTGAGTGCTTGGTGGTTACATTATGTATTTCAAAAGTAAAACGGATTCCTGCATGTTTCATGTCTGCTATACAATATTCTGATCTAGCTTAAAGGGGAACTTCAGTTTGCTCACATAATTTTGTAAAAAAAAAAAAAATCTTTGCCATTCTGAAGCTTCCCTCCAACAACTTTGCATATTATTTTATGTATACTATGATTCTGTACTTGCCAAATATGCTGCAGAAATCTCCCACCACTGAGTCTAGCTGAAACCATTTTAACTGTGGGCAGCTGAAGCTGCTACCTGTTCACTTCCTGGATTTACACAGACACACAGAGGCACCCCTCCAGCCCTGCAGCTCTCATTGGCCCTCTTATGACTCATCCCCCCCTCCCTTCCTCCCTGGCAAACTCTCACAAGAGTGAGAGAGAGAGCTGTGTATGATTTCATAAGCCTAGGCATTTTACCAGACAATAAACAGGAAGTGGGCTGTATAAGATATTTACTGGCAGAAGATTTAATAGATGGAAAGATGAAACAATTACTGAAGTTCTGACATGTTTCCTGAAACTGCCAGGTCCATGTGCAGAATTTTAATTTCTGTTCCTCTATGTGCACATTCCTCCTGTTCATCATTATATCATATTTGGGTAAACCTGGAAACATTCCTGTGATGCAATAGTAGCTTTCTTAGCTCTACATATTTGTCAAGAGTGTCGGGTTAGGTATCATTTTCATATTAGCTGTTCTCTTATGGTAAAGAATATCAAAGAGCCAGCTGTATTTAATGACTACAGTTCCTCATACCCAACTTTTTTATTTAGATTTTTTTTTTCTTTTTGAATAATGAAATCTTGCTAATTTGTTGCTTAAAGCTGAACTCCGGGGAAAATTCATAACTACCCTTGCAGTGGTGCTCCCCCTGCACTGCGACATTTAAATGCTCATTTTTGTCTAAGGTCCAGTAAAAAAGAAGGATTCCTTACCTAATCCCTTACTTCCCAGGCAGCTGACACTCTACTCTTCTCTCCGGGTTCCAGGTTGAAGGTGGGTCTTCGGCATCCTCTCTTAACATGCTGGACTGCTGGTCCTACATTGTACGTGATGACATCACAGTGTGGCTGACAGAGCCCCACAGACAAGCAGCTATAGGGGGCCGCTAGAATGTAAAGAGGAGGTCTGTGGGAGCGAGTAATAAGGAAAGGAAGCCTGCTTTTTTAATAGCACCCTAAGACAGAAACAAGCATTTAACCCTGGCAGTGAGGGGGGAGTCCCACTGCATGAGTAGATTTGAATGTTTCCAGAGTTCAGCTTTAACCTTTCCCAGCGATGAAGTGGATGATTTCATTTACACATATGTGAACAGCTGAAGAGGAAGCAGGAAATGGTGTCATCTCTAGTTACTGAAAGACACAGATGCAGGGCACTACTCTGAGAGCAGGCACACTATTTCATCTCCTGCCTCACATCCATGAATCTGCTGGCAAATTTTAACTATTGCTGTCATAACCTGTTGAAGATAAAAAATTATTATGCTGAAAAAGGTTAAAATAGTATAAAATTACAATTTTTACTATAATTTAGGGGAAGAAATTGGCTTTATTAACCTATATTTGGGAGGTGGAAATTAACATCTAGTTGCTAATTGGCTGTTGTTTAACAATGACGACAATATTTAACATGAAAATTAGATTTACAAATGCATTAGTGTACACAAGAAAATGCTACAATATGAATATGTATATGGCCCAGTAGGGCTGATGCATTAAAACTGGAGTAAATTAAACTGGCACAAAATTACAGTTGCTGCCAATAGTAACTGAACTAAAGCCACGTACACACGATCGGATTTTCCAACGGGAAATGTGTGATGACAGGCTGTTGGCTGAAAATCCGACCGTGTGTACGCTCCATCAGACAATTGTTGCCCAACTTTCGGCGGACAAAAGTTGGATGGCAGGTTTATAAATTTTACGCGGACAGATGTCTGTTGTCCGATTTTCCAAGTGTGTGTACACAAGTCCGTCAGACAAAAGTCCAAAGTACAAACACGCATGCTCGGAAGTAAGGACGAGCCAGAAGCGGTCGGTCTTGTAAACTAGCGTTCCTAATGGAGAATTAACATTCGTGACGTGGTAAATTATGAAATCTCCAAATGCAGTGCACATTCTCTTCTTCTTTAATGGGATAATAATGAAGCTGCTTTGCTGGTGATACTGATGGAGTTATTGCAAACAAATTTTCAAGGGCTTTTTTTTTCTAGTGATATCAAGAATAATATTATTATGCTATATATTTTTTTTTTTTTTTGGCAAGTTACCACAACACCATTATCCCATAGTTTTTTTTAAGATCAAAGATACAACTATGTTGGTGTCCCTTGGTAATTTTACATTGTATTTTTTTAAATGTAACTGCCTACTCCCAAACTGTCATTTGAAGTAAAACACATAGCCAAGTATTATTCTCCACAATTTTTATATTGTGCATTAAAAAAAGAAAACAAATAAAATTAGGCCTGCCATCTGCCAATAGAACTTAACCAAAAAGTGCATTCTATACATCCAAAAATATAGAAAATATACCAAATCAAATCATTATTATTCAGCAGTAAGAAAGGGGTCGCTGGTTCGAATCCCAACCACGACACTACCTGCCTGGAGTTTGCATGTTCTCCCTGTGTCTGCGTGGGTTTCCTCCGGGTACTCCGGTTTCCTCCCACACTCCAAAGACATGCTGGTAGGTTAATTGGATCCTGTCTAAATTGTCCCTAGTATGTATGAATGTGAGTTAGGGACCTTAGATTATAAGTTCCTTGAGGGTGTAGGGACTGATGTGAATGTATAATGTATATGTAAAGCGCTGCGTAAATTGACGGCGCTATATAAGTACCTGAAATAAATAAATAAAATAAAAAATAAAACCAAAAAAATAAAATAAAAGCCTCATGCATGTGTCCTGCTTCTTAATATGGGGGGTCAGCAATGCCAAGATTTGGTGAAAGCAGGGGTCTGTCATCCGGAGATAATTCCGAAAATCATCCGCATTATTCTCCTGGAGCTCCCGCAGCAAAGGCATATGACATAATTGGTCACGATTAATAAAGCAACCAATTTTTGGTCCAAGAAATCCTCCTTCTGTTCCTGGACTGGACTTGGGTCAAAGCAATAACTCCAAGGCCAATAATAAATAACACGTTATCGCCTCCGATACCGCAACATGTCTGGTTGACGAACGGCCATTCAGAAACGAACTGAAAAGCTTGAAATGAAAAGCACAAACTGAAAAGCGCGAATCAACACTCACCAAACTTCTACTGACACGAAATTAGAAGAAGGAGCCAAAAGGGTGGTGCTAAAGAGCTGAAAAACCACATAGTACGTCAGTACGTTTGTATTTATTGGCCGAAAATTCCTTGCCGTTTGTAAGCAAGACAAAATCCAGGCACACGCCTTCGGACAAAAGTCTGAGGTTTTGTCTGCGGAAAATCCGATCGTGTGTACGAGGCTTAATTCATAGCCTCCAACTGTCCCTGATTTTGAGGGACTGTCCCTGATTTAGAACAAAGTCCCTCTGTCCCTCTTTCCTCCTCATTTGTTCCTCCTTTTTTTCTGACCCATATAGTTGTATATAAAATGTATTACCTATTTATCAAAAAGTGTTTCCCAGTGCTAAACCTTTCATCCAATTTCTTTATTGTTGCATTTGTAAAAGCCAAAAGCCATTACAAAGGAATAGTATTGGTAAAAAAACACTTGTGGGTTTAAAGGAGATGTTCAGCCTGAGCTCATTCAGCTGAGCTTCTCCTAAGGTGCGCAGGAGTGCAATTCGTTTTGCACTCCTGTGACCCGTTTTCAGCAGAGATCAGTCTGAAGCCCACTCTCTGCTGACGTAATCAAGATTAGTCCAGGCACCGCGACTCTGGAAGTCTGGATCCGCCAGGTGCCTGGACTGATAAGCGTCTCAACCTCTCAGCGAGCCGCTGGGACGGCCGCTCCCCGCCCCTCCACAGCTCAGCGCTCCAATGAGTGTAGAGGAGCGGAGCAGGAGAGCTGCTGATTGACAGGCAGCAGCTCTCCGCTTGGGGAGTTGAGAGAACCGAGCCATCGGCGTTGTTCGGTGGCTCGGTTCTCAGTGAACAGGCACCGAGGGACAGATACAGCATCCACCTAGGTAAGTATGATTATGGGATAAAAAAAAAAATCCCATACTTCTCTTTTAACCAATTATTTTTTATACAATTCTCCTTTAAGGAGGTGTGACCTATGCCTTCATTATTTTGCTAATAGGTGTCCCTCATTCCCATCTCAGAAAGTTGGGAGGTATGCTAATTATATGTAAAGATAAAACAAGAACTCTGATTGGACAATATGGGCATCACTTTCTTTTTTGCGGGTTTTCAAGTAGAACTTAACATGGTTATAAACCTCTGACATGAAATATGAACAAGGGTTCAAACCCCAACCACAGCACTACCTTCACAGAGTCTGTATGTTCTCCTTGTGCCTCCTCAAGATACTCTGGTTTCCTCCCACACTCCAAAGACTTACTGGTAGGTTAACCTCTTCAGCCCCGGAAGGATTCTCCTCCTTAATGACCAGGGCATTTTTTTTGCGATACAGCACTGCGTCGCTTTAACTGACAATTGTGTGGTCGTGCGACATTGTACCCAAACAAAATTGACCTTCTTTTCCCACATATAGAGCTTTCTTTTGGTCGTATTTGAACACCTCTGCGGTTTTTATTTTTTGTGCAATAAACAATAAAAGACTGACAATTTTGAAAAAAAAACAACAATATTTTTTACTTTCTGCTATAATACATATCCAAAAAAATATATATATAAAAAAAAACTATTTATTCATCAGTTTAGGCCAATATGTATTTTTGGTAAAAAAACACAATAGGTGTACATTGATTGGTTTGCGCAAAAGTTAACACGTCTACAAACTATGGGATAGATTTAGGGACTTATTTTTTTTTTAATTGTTTTTACTGGTAATGGCGGTGATCTGCGACTTTTAGCGGGACTGTGACATGCACTGATCAATGTAAAAATTACATTGGCAGGAAAGGGGTTAACACTAGGGGCGATCAAGGGGTTAAGTGTGTTCCATGGGTGTGTTCTAACTGTAGGGGGGATGGGCTACCAGGGACATGACAGAGATCACTGTTCCCGATCACTGGGAACAGAAGATCTCTGACATGTCATTAGGCGGAATGGGGAATCGTCTTGTTTACATAGGCAGTTCCCCGTTCTGCCTCTGTACACCGTGATTGCGGGTCGCTGGCGGAAATTGAGTCTGCCGGACCTGCGGGCACGCCACTGGAGTGCACATGTGCCCACTATATCCTATGCAAAGACTGACGTACACCTACGCCGGTTTGTGCAGGACAGCCGACCTGCAGCAGTATAATGACAACGGCTGGTCGGCTAGCGGTTAATTCGATCCTGTCAAAATTGGCCCTAGTATGTGTATGTATAAATGTGAGTTGGAGACCTTAGATTGTAAGCTCCTTGAGAGCCAGGACTGCTGTGAATGTGCAATATATCAATGTAAAGAGCTGCCTAAATTGGCAGTGCTATATAAGTGCCTGTAATAAATAAATAAATACATAAATAAGCAAAGCATTTCACTCTATAGTGTGCACTTGACTCAACCCAGAGCACTAAGTGTCATTTCTGTCTACTGCTTTGTTTCTCTCCTATTGGCATTATTCACTTCTGCAAATTTTCCTGACACCAAGAGGTAAAAAGGTGACAGAGGAGGGAGCTCCAGCACACAGCCTGTGATTGTCAGCCTCGGGTCTGTTCCTGTGTGCTATGTGAAGAGGTGTTGTGTCTCTTTCCTCCAATCAGCTCTCAGCTCTCTTCCCTGAGTGTAACTTCAGGTCCCCGACCCCTGCTTTCTGAAAGCTCAGATAAACTGTATAAATTCTGGACTTTAAATGGCTGTAGCGAAGAGTGTAGATAAACAGGTACAACTTATGTAGAAGGATTTGCTTATTCTCTGCTTATCCCCTACTGGTCACTTCACTGGGTATGTGTTAGGGTTTACAATCACTTTCACTAAATGCACATCACAAATCCCAGGAGTCATCGATTGCCATTAATGAATGGAACAGGGTAGTGGGCCTGGCCTAAACCTGGACAGCCCCCTTCTGATGATGTCATGGAGGGAGTTGGCAGCTGGACAACCCAGGATCCGTTGGATGGGTAAGTGTTTGAAGCAACTGAAGTGCAAATAACCCAGCATCTAAGCATCTAGTGGGGGGGGGGGGGGGGGGGTTGAAATGAAGTTTGTTTTTAATGAAACATACCCAATATGTGAGTAGTGCAGAATGACTGAGTATGACTTAAAGCAGAGTTCCACCCAAAAGTGGAACCTCCACTTTGAGGACTCCTAACCCCCTTACATGCCACATTTGGCATGTCATTTGTTTTTTTTTTTGGGGGGGGGGGGAGTGGGTACCTAGTTTTGACAGGTACCCAGCTCCCACTTCCGTTTGCGCTGCCTGGGTGACTCGAGCGGAAGTTCTCCTCTCCCCCTCCCTCCCTGCAATCTTCTGGGACACATCACAGGTCCCAGAAGATTGCTCGGCCATTCAGGACACGCAGCGCGACTCGCCCATACGCAGTGCGCAACCGGTTGTGAAGCCGCAAGCTGTCACAGCTGGGTGCCCACACGTGATGCAGGCGCCGGGGAGAGGCTGGGGAGGGAACCAAGGCTTCAGGATTGTGGGACAGGTAAATGTGTGTTTATTAAAAGTCAGCAGCTACACTTTTTGTAGCTGCTGATTTTTAATAAACACAGAAACGGCTGGAACTCCGCTTTAAGCCTCGTACACACGATGAGAATATCAGATGATTGATCTTCAGTTTTTTTTTGTTTGTTTTTTGCACGCTAGTCTCATATCGAAAACGAATAGGTTACTAAAATTACAAAAATTCTAGTACAACACAACACAACTTCAGAAGTGATGTATTATATTATATTGCATTGTAATGTATCCTTTAGTTTCAGTGGTCTTGGTCACACAATTTTTTTTTTTGTACAAATTCAATACTAATTATAAGAAAATAGTTTGTTCTGTTATCTTACAAGCTAAATTTACATGCTTGTCCCTGCAGATATTTTCCCATGAACTGTCGTGATCGGCTCTTGAAATCTGTGTACCAACGATCAGATTATTGGACGATCGCTTCTAATGCGTTTTTTTTTGTCCAATATTCTCATAGTGTGTGTGGGGCTTTAGGTAAGGTTCACACCTTTTCCTTTCAGTCTTCTTCTTCTGTTTTTTTCTAAATGTATTTTTTTTCTTTAAATAGATAAATCATATCTTTAAAGGAAATTGTGAGTATAAATAATTTATAGAATACTTGATATTTACTTACAATGTCATTTTCCTTAAAATTATAATTTAAACTAAATCTATGAGATAAACTATCTACCCAAAAAAGCAAAACAAAATAAAAACGATCTCATATACACTTAAGATTTTGCGTAGAACCAGGTCATCTCAAATAAATAAAAACAATGTGACTATTTTAGTCATTTCTAGACA
Source organism: Aquarana catesbeiana (assembly GCF_042186555.1). Classification (NCBI taxonomy): domain Eukaryota; kingdom Metazoa; phylum Chordata; class Amphibia; order Anura; family Ranidae; genus Aquarana; species Aquarana catesbeiana. The sequence continues at coordinate 520,445,085 of NC_133328.1, forward strand.
AATGTGATATTTATAAAAATATGCACATTTTGCATATTTGGACTCAAAATAATTTTTTTAAAATTCTTTTTAATACATTTTTAAACATATTACAAATAGGTCACTTATAAAGTGACAACATAAAAAAGAGAAAGGAAAAAATAAGAAAGAAAAACCATAAAAGAGTCATACAATAGCACAAGTGGCCAGCATGGCCCTGACTAGCAGTAAAGGACTAGCTCAGGAGAAAAGCTGACTACTTGACATTTTCATGCTTTTTATGCTTCACGCGCTTTTCATGTTGGCCAATAGAAAACTGTTAAGGTCTCATTAACACCTTTGTGTTTTAATGTGTTGAACAGCAAAACAATGCATGTGTTATAAGAAGCAATGTTATTCAAAAGGGCTGTCCAGATCTCTGTGGTGATTTGAATAAATTAGGAATGTTTATTTTTCTGTGCATTTTCATACACCTGATGGTTAATAGAATAATGAACGCACATGTAAACATGCTACAACTCACAGTAAAAAACAAAAAAAACAAAAAACACACTAAAAACAAACAAAAGGGTACACAGATATGTAAATCTGGCCTTAGGCTTATTAATAGTGGCTGAAAGCGCATGAAAACACATGATAAATGCATCATACATGCGTTTTCATGATTTATTATTGGCGTTTATGGTCCTCAAAACACGTAAAAGCAGCAGATCTGAGCTATTTTCAAAAAGGTACTGCAATGCAGCTCACAGATATGAACGGGTTCTATCTGTAACATTGCCTTTGATGACGTGTCTTACCACATTCTGATGCACATGTTAAAACGCAAATGTGTGAACGGGGTCTTATGGCTTCTTCACCCCATATTCATCAAGCTGCATAGATCAACGCAGGCTCAGCACGAGGACACATAGAAAACAAATGCTCACACCATAACACTGTGCTGAGATGTGGTGCTCTGCAAATAAAAAATGCAACATGTCTGCATTATACTCAGTTCAAATCACTGCACCGCATGTCAATGCAGCAACTTGCTGCGGTGCATAGACTGTGACATTTTGTAACACTTCAATAAAGATAAAAAAATGAAAAGGTAAACCGTGCGATATGTTGTAACAAAGCATCACACCGGCCCTTGCTATCAGGGCTGGGACAAGGGGTGGGCAGGAGGGGTGGCTGGCCTGGGCACTGTGGTATCATATGAAGTGGGGGGGAACCACGAGGAGATTGTGGAGAGGGGATTTGTGTTGGAAGGGGGGATTTGAGGGGCAGCAGGAGGTAAGTATTGCTCTAGGTGGGAAATTTGGGGAGGTGCTAAGAGTGGTAAGTTAGGGAGATTTGTGCAGGGGGAGGGGGATTTGTGCTAGGAGGGGGGATTTGGAGGTAATTTGTGCTGTGAGGGGGAGGTTTTTTGAAGTGGGGGGAGAAGATGTGTACTATGAGGGAAAATTTTAGGGGTAGAGGATTTGTACAAGGAAGGGTGAATTTTTTTTTGGGGGGGGGGGATTTCAGCAGGGGGGGCAACCTTGTACTGGGAGGAGGGGGAATTTATACTTAGGGAGGTAAGCATGTAGATTAGTGCTCAGTGTTTTTGTGGGGGGATTTTTGCAGACACAAAATGCTCATACATCTTGGGGAAGGGGGGCGCAGTTTGGCATGTTCACCCTGGGCTCTAGAAGACCTTCTCCCAGCACTGCTTGCTGTCCCTACACAACACACACCAGTGTGCACTTTTTTAGAAAGAAAAAGTTTATTAAAGAACATAGATATACATACACCGAAGCTAGAAATACATTTCAGTACATATAAGAACATTACACGTATTCATTTTGCACAGTCTGTAAATTTCTCTGAACATTTCCTGACTACCTGGTCATGTCACATACCCTGTTCTAGATTACATTACCGGCACCCGCATATTCGAGCCAATAATCCAGGGTATACCCCATTTAAGTACCAATACCCAGCAGTCTGCCCATGACCAAACCCACCGGGGCAAGTCCAGGTACATTCAGCTACGGTCCCCATAGCTTCTCAAATTTCTGGGCGGTGCCCCTATGTTGATAAGTTGCCTTCTCCTTCCGGAGCATATCTCCCATTATATTAATCCACTCTTTAAGCGTAGGGGGATCTTCCGATATCCAGTGAGCCATAATTAACTTGCGTGCCTGAAACAGGGATCTAATGACCGCTACCTTAGTACACTCCTCCCAGTCCAATTCATCCAGAATATTGAGAAGGCACAGTCTGGGATTTGTAGGCATCAAGACCCGAAACACCCTGTTTATGGTGTCCACCACTCCCTTCCAATAGGGGTGGAGCTTCAGGCACCTCCACAGTAGGTGGATCAGGTCTCCATGATCCCTCTTACATCTGGTGTAAAGCGGGTTAGGTCGCAGGCCCATAATAAACAATCTGTGAGGGGTATAATACACTCTGAACAGTAGATACAGCTGCGACAATCTATGTGATATATATAGCAAGTGGGTACTGCCTGCAGGACCTCCTCCCACTGGTCTCCGTCAATCGGGCCCACCTCCCCCTCCCACTTGTCCAGCATTCGCAGCGGGTATTTATTCAAAAAAATTTGTAATAGCATATTATAGCATTGTGATATAAAGCCCTTAGTATTAGGCGCTCTTGCTATTAAATTAAACAATGGAGTCGGAGAGAGGACCCACTCCGATGATCTACTTTGGGCCGTTCTAGTGTGTTTTAATTGCATATAATAAAATCTCATAGATTGCGGTAAACCGAAAAGGCCTTGCAAGGTTTCAAACGTAAGCATTTTCCCATTGTGGAAGATCTGACTAAGGTAAACCACCCCATACCTCTTCCACAACTTGCCGTGCTGTAGTTTAGCTAGTTCTGAATATGAGTCGTTAGCCCAAATAGGACTATAGTCTGTGTACCCCGTCACCCCTTGCAGATATCTAGTTTTATTCCAAATTTTTTGGATAAGGTTATATGTCGGGAATAGTTTATTTGGTTTCCCAAATGCTGTCGAATCCAGGGCTGTTGATACTGAGTCTCTCCCCACCGTATGTAGCATTACTAATTTAGAAGAGTCACTGGTCTCCCTCTCTCTATCTGTGTTCGCGTGGATCATACCTATCAACTGTTGTAGTTGTGCAGCGATATAATATAACCAAGGATTTGGGAGAGCTAGCCCTCCCTCATCCTTTGGTCTTTTAAGATGTTCAAGTTTAATTCTAGGTGTGCGGTTCTTCTAGATAAGTGTACGAAACAGGGAGTTAACAATTCTAAACACCTTCAGAGTCACTACCGTCGGTGCATTGTGGAGCACGTAGAGTAATTGTGGCATGAGGATCATTTCAGTGTGCACATTTTAGCATGTAGGCTGGTGTGAAGAAACCCTAAAATTGGTAGAACTGGTTCAGACATCTTCTAATATGCTGGAATGACCCCTATGACTAAGCCCTGTGAGCAGGGCGAAACGCGTTTGGGCATGAACTGGGAGGAGTCTGGCTGAAGCCATTTTTACTCTTGCTTACTTTTGGGCTTTTTTTTTCCAGAGTGCAGCATTTCATTCTTCCTTTTTTTATGTATGCTGGAAATACATTGCAAAACTCTGAGACTGATGAAACATCAGCTTTCTTGTAATAAGTGACATTTACATTTGTATCCAAACTGACAGCATGTGGGAGATTGATTCATTTGTGGCAAGGGAGAAAACACATTCAGAAAACCATGGCTGACAATCAGATCATTGCTCTCAATGCTGCAAAGACACTAGGGGGGATTTATGAAAACTGGAGCAGCTGTGCAGAGCAACCAATCAGCTTCTATCTTCAGCTTGTTCAGTTCAGCTTTGAAAATGAAAGCTGATTGGTTGCCATATCTGCTCCAGTTTTCATAAATTCCCCTCATAGTACATTATGGAAGTGAGTCTTACTACTATATAATTATATTTCTGATTGAAGTGAAACTTGAGAAAAAAGTTGATCATTCCTATGTATGAGTCCTTTTGATCTTTGGCCAGCTAAGCAGAAATCAGTCTGCAGACTGTCAGTGGCAGAAATGAAAATATACTGACTTACAGAGAATTGTGCACGTAAGCACACACACATATAGGGGGGGGGATTTACTAAAACTGGTGCGCACAGAATCTGGTGCAGCTGTGTGTAGTAACCAATCAGCTTCTAGGTTTTAGGGTACTTTCACACTGGGGCGGGGGTCCATTGGCGGTAAAGCGCTGCTAGTTTTAGCGCTTTTCGGCAGCTAGCGGGACGCTTTCAACCCCCGCTAGAGGCCGAAGAAAGGGTTAAAAGCGCCCGTCTTGCTGCTCTGCTGAAGCGATTTGCAGGCGCTTCGGCAGCACTGCCTATTCATTTCCAAGGGCAGGGCGTTTTGGGAGTGATGTATACACCGCTCCCAAACCGCCCCAAAGATGCTGCTTGCAGGACTTTTTTCCCATCCCGCAAGCGCACCGCATGAGAGGCGCTTTTCAGGTGCTTTACAGGTGCTATTTTTAGAGCTAAAATGCCTGAAAAGCGCCTCAGTGTGAAAGGGGTCTTATTGTCAAAGCTTAAAGTGATTGTAAAGTGATTAAAGTGATTGTAAAGTCTTGTTTTTATAAAAACTTTTTGACCCCAGATCTCCATAAAGAGGACTTGTCATCCCTTATTTCTATTACAAGGGATGTTTACATTCCTTGAAATAGGAATAAAAGTGATCAAAAAGAACAGAGTAAAAATAAAAAAAAAAGATAAAAAATGAAAAAATGTAAAGCTCCCCCATTCCTCCATGCTCACGCGCAGAAGCGAACGCAAGAAGCGAACGTAAGTCATGCACGCAAACTTAAACGGTGTTCGCACCACACATGTGAGGTATTGCCGCAAGCGTTGGAGCGAAATCAATATTCCTCTAACTCTAAACAGGTAACCTGTAAAAATGTTTAAATCATCACCTATGGAGATGTACAAGTATTGTAGTTTGTCGCCATCCCATGAGTGTGTGCAATTTTAACCATTTAAGGACCAGAAGGATTTACCCCCTTAATGACCAGGCCATTTTTTTGCGATAGGGCACTACGTCGCTTTAACTGACAATTGCGCGGTCGTGCAACGCTGTAACTAAACAAAATTTATGTCCTATTTTCTCCACAAATAGAGCTTTCTTTTGGTGGTATTTGATCACCTCTGCGTTTTTTTTTTTTTGCTCTATAAACAAAAAGAGAGCAACAATTTTGAAAAAAAAGCAACATTTTTTAACTTTTTGCTATAATAAATATCCCCCTCAAAAAACATAAACGAATTTCTTCCTCAGTTTAGGCCAATATATATTCTTCTACATATTTTTGGTAAAAAAAAAACGCAATAAGCATATATTGATTGGTTTGCGCAAAAGTTATAGCGTCTACAAAATAAGGAATAGATTTATGGCATTTTTAGTATATATTTTTTTTTTTTACTGGTAATGGTGGCAATCAGTGATTTTTAGCAGGACTGCGACATTGCGGCAGGCAGATCGGACACCTAACTAACATTTTTGACACTTTTTTGGGGGGAACCAGTGACATTACAGTAATCAGTGCTAAAAATATGCACTGTTATTGTATTAATGACACTGGCAAGGAAAGGGGTTAACATCAGGGGCGATCAAGGGGTTAAATGTGTTCCCTGGGTGTGTTTACTAACTGTAGGTGGGACTGTGTGCCTGGGGAAACGCACAGATCCGTCTTCCTGCATCCGTCTTCCTGTCAGATTGGAGGTTTGCCTTGTTTACACAGGCAGATCCCCGTTCTGTCACTGCGGGGAATAATTGCGGGTGGCCAGCGGACATAGTCCGCCCCACCCGCTGATTTGCTCCCCTGCTGGCCAGTGGGCGCGTGTGCGCACCCACAAAATAGAGTTCGCGAGCCGACGTACAATGACGTCGCCTGGTCGGCAAGTGGTTAAAGTGTGACATGGTAGGTATCTATTTACTCCGTGTAATATCATCTTTCATATTAAAAGAAAAAATGGAGTGTATATATATATATATATATATATATATATATATATTAGCAGAGACCTAGGGAAAAAATGGCAATCGTTGCCATTTTTAATGTCACATAGTATGCGCAAATACTATGTGACATTAAGAATGGCAACGATTGCCATTTTATTCCCTAGGTCTCTGCTAATAAATAAATATATATATATAAAATGTTTGGGGCTTAGAAGTAATTTTCTAGCAAAAAATACAAATTTAAACTTGTAAACAAAGTGTCAGAATAGGCCTGGTGTTCAAGTGGGTAAACAAACTGTTGTTAGAAGCTGATTGGTTACCATGCCCAGCTACGGCAGATTCTGTGTGTGCCAGTCAGCAGCGGCTGGGGCTAAATATTTTGGGGGGGCAGCAAACAAACCTACCCCCCATGGCGGGGGATGGACAGGAAGGCGGCCTTATCTTGAGGAGGATAAAGGACGAGGGGTAGGGCTGCTGCTCCTCGCTCCAGCCGAGGGAAAAGTCGGGGCTTCTCCTCCCAGCCGAAACAGACGTTGCTTCTCCTCCCGGGTGAACAGGAAGTGGGTCCTGAGACCTGATTGGCCGGGAGTTCTAAGACTCCCAGCCAATCAGGTCTCAGGACCTGCTTCCTGATTGGCCGGAAGGAGAATCAGAAAGACAATAGCGAATATTAATTTGCTATTGTCACACAACTGGATGGGCTCAAGGAGCAGGTCTCTGGACCCCGAGCCACCCTTTTTTAAAGCCTATTAGAGTCTCAGGCTCTAATCCTGTGCTTCCAGAAAAAAAAAAACTCATTGAAATCCATGCATCCGGAGCCCTGCATGGAGATTAGGGGCCGGGCACATGGATTGTGGGGGCGGCACCCCTTCGCCCTGCATGGACAGGCCCCCACTGGTGCCAGTTTTAGTAAATCTCCCCCACACAGTCGTGATAAATGGAGTAGCTAGCATGCTCACCTTGAGGAAGTCCTGATTCATTTACTACCAGGGAAATCTACATGGAGTTTGTATATTTTCCCAGTTTCTAGCATGATATTTCTTTGGGTTTTCTTTGTCTTTTTGCCATGACAAAAAAAAAAAAGGGCATAAAATCCTTCATTTAAAGAGGAAGTAAACCCTGATGGGTTTACTTCCTCTTTGTTTCCCTGCAAAGGTAAAGCATAACGGGCTACTATGCATCGCATAGTAGTCCATTGTGTGTCACTTACCTGACACAGGAGCCTGCGATGTCACCGCTGTCCCCTCTGCTACGGAGCGTCCATCTTCTTTCCGGGTATCGCGGCTCCAGCGCTGTGATTGGCCGGAGCCGCGATGACGTCACTCCCATGCATGCACACATGAGACGCCACTAACGGCATATCGACGTTAGCAGCGGCATGCTCAGTGCGCCTGCGCGCCGCTGGCAGCGGTGTCTGTCTTTTTGCAAATATCTCCTAAACCGTGTAGGTTTATGAGATATTTCTTGGACCTACAGGTAAGCCTTAATCTAGGCTTACCTGTAGATCAAAGTGGTCTGTAAGGGTTTACAACCACTTTAAATACGTTATATATTCCTCAATAGCCACAAATTATATAAATTAATTTTCTGTGCGTCAAAAACCTTCTCAAACCCAGTTATAACCTTGTAAGAAATATCAGGGACATCATCATCATCACTATGCTGTACATAGCGCAGAGAGCCGAGCTGTGGGAGGGACTGAGCAGGCCCCACCCACTACTGGCTGCATGCAGAAAACTACAGGAAGGGGCGGGGACTAGACCACTCTGCAAGAGCAGCAGCAGTGACAGGTCTTTATTACAGGAAACTCCTACATAGAGATAACCTTTCACACTGCAGTGCACAGATCTGGAAAAAAATACACTACACCAAAATTCATGTAAGAACTTTCACTTTTGCTTTAGACAATATTGTACCCACCCAAACCCTCCCCAGTCAATTGATGTATATAGACAGGCATGTGTCCCACCAATAAAATGGCTGCTGATTTTGTTTTTGAGTGCTGCCGCTCTACCTTGATCACCTTCCGGATTTGAAGTTTTGATGAAACAATATAATTTTAGTAATGCTTTTCCCCTTTAGCCCTGGTTCACACCAGTGCGGCTTTGAAATTGCGCAGAAGTCACGCGATTTTGATGCCGCCGATCAGTGCGCTTTTGATGTGCTATTTCATTGTGGCTTGCGACTTCATTTAACAGAAATCAAAGCAAGTTGCAATGAAATTGCAGAAAAGTAGTGCAGGAACCTTTTTAAAGTCGCTGCAACTTGAACAGTTCCATTGCCGCAAATGGGGTGTGACTTGTCGTGTGATTTTTGAACTGTCAAAAATCATGTTCCAGAGGCAGGCTGTGATTGGCAGGGAGCATGTTCCAGAGCCAGGCTGTGATTGGCAGAGGGTGTGTTCAATAGGCAGGCTGTGATTGCCAGGGGGGGTGTTCAAGAGGCAGGCTGTGATTGGCAGAGGGTGTGTTCAAGAGGCAGGCTGTGATTGGCAGGGGGCATGTTCCAGAGGCAGGCTGTGGTTGGCAGAGGGTGTGTTCCACAGGCAGGTTGTGATTGGCAGAGGGTGTTCCAGAGGCAGGCTGTGATTGGCAGAGGGTGTGTTGAAGAGGCAGGCTGTGATTGGCAGAGGGTGTGTTCCAGAGGCAGGCTGCGATTGGCAGGGGGCATGTTCAAGAGGCAAGCTGTGATTGGCCTGGGGCGTGTTGAAGAGGCAGGCTGCGATTGGCAGGGGGTGTGTTGAAGAGGCAGGCTGTGATTGACAGGGGGCGTGTCAAGAGGCAGGCTGTGATTGGCAGAGGATGTGTTCAAGAGGCAAGCTGTGATTGGCAGGGGCCGTGTTCAAGAGGCAGGCTGTGATTGGCAGGGGCCGTGTTCAAGAGGCAGGCTGTGATTGGCAGGGGGCGTGTTAAAGACGCATGCTGTGATTGGCAGGGGGTATGTTCCAGAGGCAGGCTGTGATTGGCAGGGGGTGTGTTAAAGAGGTAGGCTGTGATTGGCAGGGGGCGTGTTAAAGACGCAGGCTGTGATTGGCAGGGGGTATGTTCCAGAGGCAGGCTGTGATTGGCAGGGGGCGTGTTAAAGAGGTAGGCTGTGATTGGCAGAGGGTGTGTTCCAGAGGCAGGCTTTGATTGGTTGGTGAGTGTGGCGGCCGAACAAACTACCCAATACACAACAAGGAAGAAAGGTTACTGTCAGGATCAACAAGTCCTTCAGATGGAAGATGTACATGGAAATGATAGAGATTCTGATTTCTATAAGTGGATACACACCCAGAAAACAATAAATATTTATTGTAACATGCACTGTAAATTACTTTGAATGTTAGTAATTGCTGTGAAGTGCTTCTATATAGTGCATGCCTGGTTATAACTGTTAAAAGGCTATTATATGGTGAGCTCCTTGGGTGAGCAGGGGTCAGTGGGAATAACGTGTAAGTAAGCATTCCAGGCCAGCTTTCAGTCCTTTTCCAGAGGAACCCGTGTCACCTCTGCTGCTAACTGTGAAGGAAGAGCTCTCAGGGCACACGGGTAGCAGTGTGAGGTAAATGGGACTCTGGCCCTTTAAGAGAAGGAGGGGGCGCGCAGAGAGCTGAATGAAAAGCACTAGTGAATTCTTGCATAAATTATGCCTGGTGGCCGCGTGACGTCACGGGGGCTGTGTGGCAATGGGAGGAGAAGGTAGCGGAGTGGGCGGGGCGTCCAATGCGCGCGTGTGTGCGAGAGAGATAGAAGAGTGTGTGTGTGTGAGTGAGTTCGCGGCCCGCGGGTGCGCGCACGGTCCTCGGGGAGGACTCGTGAACGCGGCTGAAGCTGGTGCCCGGAGAGTGTGGAGTGAGTGAGAGGATCCCGAGCTGTGAGTGTCCGGCGGGTTCGCCTCCTCCTCCTCCTCCTCCTCCGTGCGGGCGCGCTCGTGCACGGGTCGGATTAAACTTGAGCCGAAATTAAAGCACAAAGGAGAAAATAAAGAGGAGCGAGAAAGAGAGAGCGGAGGAGGAAGAAGAAGAGTCCGGGACGGACCGGGATAGAGAGGGAGAGAGAAGAGAGCTCCATACAGGAGGGAAGAAGGTGGAGTGTGGGAACAGAGCGGCCACATCTTCCCCCTCCTCCCACCACACACAGGAGGGGGAGAGGAGGACACCGGCTGCCCCGTCCACTCCGGACCAGACAATAGGGCGCTGTGTGCCCGGGACACCACCGACTGCGGGTGAGTGAGAGAGAGAGAGGGGGAGGGGGGAGCATGGCCATCACACACAATACACTCCGAGACCCACAACTTCCAACTTCTACTGGAGTGTGATCGGGGAGGGGGGGATCCGATCCCATCCCAGCTGTCCTACGAGGGGTGCATGGATGATGGAGAGATCGTATCAGGACATCGCTGGGAGTTTGAGTGGTATAAAGTGTGTGTGTACGATGGGGGTGTGATATGGGGACCCCCCCAGGGAGGAATCCTGAGGATGGAGACTGACCCTAGGATCACTTCCCTCCCCCTCCATAAAGATGAGCTAGGTGACACCCCCCCCCCCCCCCAGGAAGAGGAGGAATCCAGGGGATAAGGATGGAGACTGACCCTAGGATCACTCCCCTCCCCCTTCATAAAGATGAGCTGGGTGACACCCCCCCCCCCCCAGGGGTTGGTTACACATGGGGGGTCCCCCCAGGAAGAGGAGGAATCCAGGGGATAAGGATGGAGGGTGACCCCAGGATTATCCCTAGCTGGGTGACACCCCCCCCCCCCACATCGGGTTGGATACACACCCCCTTAGGAAGGGATCCAGGGGATAAGGATGGAAAGTGACCCTGAGCCCCCCCAGGAAGAGAAGGGATAAGGATGGAGAGTGACCCTGCCCCCCCCAGGAAGAGGGGGGGTTAATAAGGATGGAGAGTGATCCTGAGGCCCCCGTCCTGGAAGAGAAGGGATCCAGGGGTTAAGGATAGAGAGAGTGACCTGAGCCCCCCCCCCCCCCCAGGAAGAGAGGGGATAATATGGATAGAGAGTGACCCTGAGCCCCCCCCCCTTGGGAAGAGAAGGGATCCAGGGGATAAGGATAGAGAGTGACCCTGAGCCCCCCCCCCCAGGAAGAGAAGGGCCACCATCACAGGGCAACCTGGAGGGGGGACGGTGTGGTCATGTCTGTGTCATCCCGGAGATGGCTGCTGAGTGCACCCCCCCCCTATAATCTAATCTAATGGAGGCGTAGTAGTGGTGGTGGTGATGATGATGATGAGGGGTGGGTGGGTGTGGGTCATTGTCCTGGTGATGATGGGGGGGAGAAGACATGGCCTCCTGGCTGGTGGTGTGTGTGTGTGTGGCAGTGCTGGGTCCTGCTGGTGGATGGGGAGGGAGGATGATGGTGGAGGCACATGGAGAAGGCGCTGCAGGCGACCAGCAGCCATCATTGCAATGTATTCATCTCCTCCTGATGGCCTTTCACAGGAGGGTACCCTTGAGGGGGGGGGGGGGGGCAGCGAGGATGGGAGAGGCACAAAAAAATTACTGGAAAGAAAAAAAAAGCTGGAACCTCAGGAGAAAAAAACAAAAACTAGTGCAATCCTGATCCTTCACTCAGCCCTCACTCACGCCTGGGCTTTTTGTTGAAAGTATTTTCTTTTACATAACAAACAATAGACAAAGGACACAAAGTAGCAGTTGAGGAGGAGTTTCCTTTTGAATGGGAGAGATCACCGACCTGCACCATGCTCTGTCTGTTCCTCCTCCACCACCAGCCAACTTTACAATGCCCAAACTATCAGAGCAGCTCCAGATATTGGGGGCTGGTACTCATCATCCCCTCCACAATCAACTTCTATCTTCCTGGCCATGCTGAGACAGGACCATCCCCCCCCCCCCCATCACCCCTCTTACAAGATTCCAAGAGCCATCCATGTAGGTGACAGGGTGGCCATTGTCCTGCTACCCCGTTCCTATTACAGCTCCACCATCCCTTTTTTATCTGTTCCTTAAAAAAAAAAAAAAAAAAATCAATGATTTTTTTTTTCCCTCTCCCCATCCCTCCGCTCCATGAAAGTTCCAGTCCCACATGTAGTCCGCAGGGCACAGTGTGCTTTGTTTTTGTCTGGCTGTTGTACAACAGAAGCTCTCCAGTCTAACCTAAAATGGCAGCTTTCATTTAACTAGGACCTATTCATTGACACTGATAACACCACAAGGGCACAACAAGGCTGCACGCCTGATGCTGTATAGGAAGCAAGCTCTAAATATAGGATACCTTTGCCTCCCCCCCCCCCCCCCCCCCCCAATGATACAATGTTTATTTTTCTGCACTGCTTCTATTTTGCTCAAACTTTGTGGAAGTTTGTTGGTGGAGATGTATTTGGGGCAGGTTCGGGCACAGGATCCATTTCAGCTTTTATTTCATGTTTTCAGTCTGGGATGTAACAGGTTCTGCTTTGTTATGACAGTTTGAATCACTGTAAGACGGCGTTGTGTCACATGGATTTCCTCTTGCACAGTCGTACGGTTTTCAAAAAATAAATTTGTGGGTCAGAATTAAAGAGAACTTTGGTTAGAAGTTGTGTTGCAGGACGTATGACTTTTTTTTTTTTTTTTTTTTTGAAGGAGATGCCATTTTATAGGCTTTTAATTTTAACATTTTAATAATTATATTTGGTATTAAATCTATATTGTGATTTCTTTTGATCATAAATCCTGTAGTATATATAATATTTCTGGTATTTGTTTTTTAGTTCTGTTGCAGTACATGTATAGATTTTACAGAAGAGTTCCCCTTTATGTGGTGATTATTATTTTTTTGAGTGTCAATTTTTCTAAGTGATGGTTGGGTTGATCGTAAAACTTCTAGGAGTTGGAACAATTCTATTTTTTTATTTATTTTTTTATTTTCTGTTGCTGGCTGTGTGTGTTTTGAAGAGCTCCCCTTTAATTTTTTTTTTTGTACAATTTGTGTGAACATTTTCTGTACAACAGTTCTGTTGATCATTCTTCCTCTAGCAGTTAGAGCAATTCTGTTATTAATATATATTTTTAATTATATTTTTTGTTTGGGGTGTTTGTGCCCCCCCCCCCCCCTTTTTTATTTATTTTCCTTTACACTGGTGTCTAACTTTGTAAAGTTTTTTTTTTTTTTTCTCTGAAGCTGGCATTTGAAAGTTGTTTTTTATTTTTTTTTTTTCCCATTTCAGGACATTTCTACAAAAAAACAAATATTGCTTTACCAGAGTGCACAGAAAATATCATGCAGCCAATATTTTTTTTTCTTTCTAGTGATTCTTTCTTTCTTAGCACCTCTTTTGTTTTTGTCTCTACAAATTATGTTTGTGTTTGCTTGTGTTAATAAATATGACCTTTTGAGACTGAACATATTTTGGTCTATGTACTGTATACAGCTCTTGGTATATTTTCTTTTTTTTTTCCCATGGATAATCTTTAGACGCCTTGCGGTTAGGTGATGCAGCGTTGAGTAGTGGTGTGAACGTTACCTGGATATGCATTTCTGTTTGGTAGTGTTGTGATCATACCTTGTTTTGGGTTTTGACATGTTCATCATGCTTGGGTGATGGGGAGTCAGGAGTGTGACATCACTTCTCTTTCTGCTAGCTGAAAGGGCATGATATCACCAGTATATGTGCTCGACAGCAAAGGGTGATGGGAAAGATGATCTGTCATGTTACTAGGGAGCGTTCAAAGGGTCAGGCCACCTTTAAAAGAAGAAAAAGGGGGGGAAAAAAAAAAAGTGATGCTGGTGGACTGAATTACCCGAAGCTTTTATCTCTTGGGGCTCCAGCAGCTAGATCCTCCCGGCTCTCCTTCCACACACCTTTAGCTGCCTCACTGAATTATTCATGATATAAAATAAAATTGTAAACCAACGGAGAGCATGACTTCCTTCCAATGCTTATATTCGATATGTACACATTTTATCTGAAATAAAGAAACCTTTCTCTTATAGACATGATCTGTGCTCTACATATTCTGCATTTCCGTTTTGGACGACTACCTGGTGTTAGGATGGGGCTTTGAGGGGTCACTTTTTATGTTTTTTTTTTTTTTGTATATTGGCCTCTTTATGCTAAGGCTCATAGCCTGCTTCTGAAGTGTGTGGTTTTTATTTTTTCCTTTTACATTTCTATATCTGTTGTCCTAAGCGTTTTCTTGCTTCGTATTAAGAATTCCCTATCTTCATATTGAGGGTTCCCTAGCGTCCTTTAGTAACTCTTATTGTTGCATTATTCTGCAGAAGAAAGTGACAGAGAATGGAGGTTAAAATTGGAAGTCCAAGATGCCTTCTTAAATGTTGAGAGGTCATCTTTCACTGCCAATTGTGGAATGTGAACTAACCCCCAATTAGGTATCTGGTTAGTGTTAGGTGGATGGTCTACGGATGGGGTAGGTTCTGCAGACTTCACACAACAACAAGGTGAACTATCTTTTTGTGCAGCAAACAGTTAAGCTGCTTTGTCTTGTGACAATTAATTGTAACCAGAGTAGCTGAGGAAAAGGCATTGCTGGAACCAGAGCAGTCTGTGGAGTAGCTGGTGAAACTGTAGAGACGGTTGTCCTGCGGAGTCCATGTATAATTCACTATCTGGAACTTTGGTGTGATACTTGCTCTGTTGGGCTGTATCACTCTTCAAGTGAAATGACTGTTCTCTGCCTTTCAGGTTTTGTCTCAGTTAGTGAGGATCTGAAAAGCTGTTAAGTTTGTTTTCTTCAGCGTGTGGATTAGTCACACCTACTATTAGTGTTACTTGTAGAGCTGGCTTCGTTTGTTCGATTCAATATTCATTTTTGTATTGTTTCTGTTGTAAGTTTTTTTGTCAGAAATCAACCAGTGTAAACACGCTAAGGCAGAAATTAGAGCTCCGTTCTACAAAACTTCAGTAGTTCTTCTTGTAACGTTGAATGAAATAGATCAGACGCCAGTGCTGGCGAGAGACTGAAGTATCTTTTTATCAATACGCACAGGGATTTAGAATTGTCCATCCAATGTTAGATGTTCACAGGAGAGTTGTCTGTATTTCTGTATCAGGAATTGTCCGTGGTGTTTCTGATGTTCCTTACATTTACACATGAGCAGTGAAAAGTTTGTACAGTAGCTCTGCAGACTGAGATCACTCGATGTATCGTGTCTCGCTCATACATTGAAAAAAAAAAAAAAAATCAGAGATTTGTCAATCAGGATCTTCCCCTATTAATGATCACCACATACCCAAGCCTGATGAGTTCTCTCCCTTTTTGTTTTTCAAGAAACTACTTTAAGCCTCAGTGTGCAAAATTTGTGTTTTTAGCTGGCTGGCTCTATGCAGGTAGGTGCTCAGGGGAATGGTTGCTTTGCACCGCTGTCATTAAAATGAACATGGGTATGAAAAATGAATAGTGTAGCTCCAGGTTGGGGATTGCAGCGTTACCATTCATGTAGTTTCCAAGCAATGCTATTTCTCTCCTGGACGCACCCTCCAATTCTGTGAGAGCGGTGCTGCAGATGTTTGCCTAATTATTGCTCTCTTCTTTTTTTTGTAATCCCTATAGTAGGTGATTTGCTTTTTTGAAATGTTCACTTTGATTTTTTTTTGTCTGTATGAAAAGATAGGCATTAAATGTAAAAAGAACAGGAGAAATTTTAAGTTACCGGAAGAGTTCATAGTTTTTATAGATGTAGTTATTTAACCAAAAAGATTCTGTAACCCATAATATAAACTGTATATGAAAGCTGAACTCCGAGGTAAAAGAAAAATCCCTCCCCTTTCAGCTGGGCTCCCCCTGATCTGCAAGGGTTAAAGTCTTGTTCAAGCTTAGGGTGAAAGTACCAAGGACTTTGCTTGCCTCTTTTTTTTTTTTTTTCTTTTGCTCCTCCAGCAGCCAGCACTCAACTCTTCTCCCTTTTTGAGTTGTGGATGGTATCTCAGCATCCCTATGTACCATACAGAGTTGCTGGCCCTGCATTGTACTTGATGATGTCAGTGTGCATGTGACCGAGTGCCTTAAGCTGACCACTGATCGAAATTTTGTCCAGTTTAGCTGTTTTTCTGTGTGTATTCTGACAGCAAAAGTACAATGTCCTGACACGAGGGGGAACACCTTCATTCAATTCACTTGTGTGAATGGAGGAATCCATTCTTTTTTCATTCAGCCTGCTAGCTGAATGGGGGGGGGGGAAATCTATCAATGGTGAGTTTTAGAGAAGAGGCTGTAGTGGCTGGTCGCATAGCATGGCTGGAGGGATTAGGTAAGTAAAAGTCCTTGTTACTGGTACTCTAGGGATAAATTAATGTCCACTGCAAGGGAGGATTTTTCTTTTCCCTGTAGTAAAGCTTTAATTTTTGAAACATCTTTAACTGTAATTGCCTGATCCCTTAACGCGGAGTTCCACTCAAAAATTGAACTTCTGCTTTAAGTACTCATGACCGCCTGACATGCCACATTTGGCATGTCATTTTTTTTTTTTTGGGGGGGGGGGGGGAGTAACCTAGTTTTCACAGGTACCCAGCTCCCCCTTCCTCTCCTGGTGCCGGAAGGAAGTTCACCTCTCCCCCTCCCTCCCTGCAATCTTCTGGGACATGTCACAGGTCCTAGAAGATTACCCGGCCATTCAGAACGCCCAGCGCGCGCATGAGCAGTGCGCGCCCGGCTGTGAAGCCACAGCCGGGTGTCCACATTTGCAATGCCTGTGCCGCAGACAGGAGGGGGAGAGGAGCGAGGCTTCGAGTTGCCGCATCACTGGACCATGGGACACATGTTTATTAAAAGCCAGCAGCTACACTTTTTGTAGCTGCTGACTTTTAAATGGGTGGAACTCAGCTTTAAAGTGTTACTAAACCCAGGACCCTGCATTCACTATATCTGGTCTCCCACGCTACATGGAACTGCAATTATTTTAGTAAATATAAACTGCTAAATACCTTTTCTCATCAGCAGTATGTAGCAGTCTTGTGACTTCTATCAGTGTCTGGCCAAGCACTGGTTAAAGCTTTTAGGAGGAGTTGTCATCCTGCTTTGACTGTCTTATGCAGCTGCATGACCCTGACCTTCTGTCTGGACATTGCTGATTGGCCCTGTCCTGATTACATGCACCCTTCCAAAAAAAAACAACAAAACACTCTAGCAATACACACTGAACTGAGCATGTGCAGGGTTCCCCCAAGGCTCTGTATTATCAGGAGATAAATTGGGGACTATGGAAGAAGGGGAGGATCAGATTATACAGGATCAAACAGCCTTTTTACACAATGCGGAAGATTAACCATTTAGGTCCCAAAGTGAGTATAATGGGCATGCTTTACTGCATTTACAGACTGATTTTACTGTTGTGGGTTTAGTAACACGTTAAATTTGCAGCTTCACAGTAATTGGGTAGACCCTTTTAAATGTTGCTGTGGCTAGACATTGGCACTGTACTGGCTTTGCAGTTTTTGTTCCTCTCTCGTTCATTCAGTGACAGCATTCAGTCATACTAACTATTCTGAAACAGTCCTATTTAGTAAGACTCATCTTTTCCGGAGATTTGGGTAATTACATGGTTTGTCAGTTAGGAAATAGTACTGTAATGGGATGTATAATGTGAACACTGTCAGACTACTGCAAGAAGTTTATTGCGTCTTAAAGGACCTTTCAAGTGGGACCTACACTGGCAGAAATGCGGGTTGTCTTGCTGTGTCTGGTCTCCGTACTCTCCAATTCACTGCCCAGATACAAGCATGCAGCTAGTGAAGTCAAACAAGTCAGAACTCCTGGGCTCCATGATTATTTTTGGCCAGGATAGTGAGGGCTTTAGATCAACATAAAAAAAACAGGCAGTTGGCATTTTAAAAGGGAGGGTTCAGCAGTGGCTGTATGTCTCCCGAGTCCAGGTATTGTTTCATTTTATGCCTGTGTTGTCTTTCCTAGAACCCTGAAGTGGTTAGAATGAACCATAAAGTAAACCTGAGGTTTTAAAGAAAACCTATGCAGACTGTCATTGTTGCCCTCCTTTAGAGACTGCTAGTTGGCAGACAGTGGCGGTCCTTGGGTTTATCTCAGTTCAGGTTTTCTTTAATAGAGAAACATGGTGGCTAAAACTCCCAGTGGTTATTGCTGCATGTCTTCTTGCCCTTTTAGCAAACTTTGATTCACCTTTTAAAGAGGAGCTCCAGGCGCCTTCAGAAAAAAATTTAAGTCAGAAGCTACAAATACTGTAGCTGCTGACTTTTAATATAAGGGCACTTGCCTGTCCAGGGATCCAGTGATGTGGGCACCCTTCTTCAATCGGCTTTGGGTGCAGGCGTTGGCATCTGTAGTAAGGGAAACAGGAAGTGAAGCATTGCGGCTTCACAGCCTGTTTCCTACTGAGCATGCAGGAGTCGCATTGCGCATTCTAAACATTCAGGTTCATGCGCCCCCCCCCCCCAAAAAAAAGAAAGTGCCAAATGGGGCAGTGGAGGGTGAAAACAAGCAGAGCTTTCCCTTTTTGGGTGGAGCTCCGCTTTAATTGCAATGCACCAGTGTGGTCCCTCTCTGGCCACTCCCTACTCTGGTAGCAAAATGCCAAATACTTTCATATTATGCATGCAGGAAAACTGCGATGGGAAGAATATGGCTGCCATTGTGGAGCTTCCTCTGAAAATGCTCATTGCCTGGCTGTTTTTGTCATGAGTACTTTAGGACCCTGCCCTAAAACAAACATGAAGATTAGAAAGTCTGAGTTCTTATCTGCAGTGGTGAATGGATGGTGTATATAAAGACCCAACTTTTTTTGTAGTTTTGGATAGAATGAGGATGGGTTAGAACCCCTGTATGTATGTTATTGCTATTTGTGTGCCCTTGCTGAGGAGATTCACCCTCATTATTAGTCCTGGTGATTATATCCTCTGGAGCAAATAGTAATGGGAAATGGCAAAATGTTTCAGCTGTCAGAGGAGTAGGAGGTGAGGGACAGTTACTTCTACTGTGTCTGTGAAACACATGGAGGAAAATGAGGTAAAATCCAAAATGTTTGTTGTAGGAACAGGTGAGGGAATTTTCTAATGACATCCGGCTTGGTGGCAGCTGTCCAAGGAAGAGATTTCTCTTCACTTTAGAGAGATTGTCTGTGGGACAAGAAGTAAAGGGATATTTCCTCATTGAGACATACTAAAAAGAAACAAATAGTTTTTTTTATGAATACCTTGAATACCTCTGAGAATGCTGAGCTGTTGCTTTTCTCCATCTTCTCCATGCAGCACTTACAGGACAGATCAAAGTGATTCTAATTGGTCAATGCCAGCACAGATCTCTGCTCTGATCCATCCTGAAGGCACTGCAGGGTGAAGAGTGGGGATTTCATATCCTCAGACAGTACCCCCCAGGGCACTGTATGGGCACTGACAGCCCAGAACCCATTCAGGTAGGTACAGTGGGGACCAGGGGGGTGGGAAGGGAGTACAGTGTTCACCTTTTCACTTTTAACTTCAAGGATGTCGGCAAGGGCAGTCTCAGTGGGAGTTTACTTTTAAACCCATAATGCCATTATTACTTAAAAGTTTATGCATGGCTATAGTGTCTTCACATGTATCTATATATATATATATATATATATATATATATATATATATATATATATATATATATATATATATATATATATATATATATATATATGTGTCAAAAGAACATCCCTGCACATAGAAAAACGCACAGTAAATTACACCATTCAAACAATTGATTTCTAATGATAAAGCTAGTCCTATCTTCCATGAAGATTACTTTAGCTGCCTCCAGATATAAGCAGCCATTGGCCTGTCTAGATAAGGTGAATTAGTGATTGTATAGATTTCATGAATATGGCCCTTACTTTGTTTTACCTTCAATATAACCAAATACAATAATAGAGCTAATTGTGATCGATAAGTGAAGAATGAGACTGAAAACTTTTTTGTTTACAGGTGTGTGTGTATACTAGGTCTATGGAAATACATTCTTTTTATACTTATAGTATTTTGTAGCGCTGGTGACTGTAGCGTGTGTTAGCCCATAGAAATCCATTGGCTATGTTATGTAATTGCATTATGAATGATTAAAGTGACTTGAACTCCTTCACCATTTAATCTGGTGTTCCCGTTGTGTTTTTGCACACTAAATGCTTTAGTTTCTGTTTTGTCTGAAAACTTTTATTGTAAAACCAACTAAAAAAGTAAAGTATTGCAACAGAAAACCGAAATCTTTTTTAAATGCAGATCATGCAATGAACGACCCGACTCTTTGTGAGCTCTTTACACACCATGTGCTTAGAAAATCCCAACTGAAGGAGAGAGAAGAAAGATGGCCTTGGCAGTCCTTTGCTGTTCCTCCATTGTCCAATCACAGGCTGGGGGATAGGGAGTGATCAAGCTGTAATGTTCACAGGCAGCAAAGTGAGGTCATTGAACTGGCTGAACAATATGATGAAGCTTTTGGCAGTTAAAGCGGTTCCCATGTTAGTGTTTCAGCAATGTGGTTGGCTATTTAACTGGAATTCAGCAAATGACTTGTGGGGGGAGGGGGGCAAGGTTATGAGTAAGTGGGATGGATGCTGTCAATACTACATCCCCCAGTGCTTCTACTTAAAAAATAAATATAAATATATATAATATATATATATATAATTTAAATTCATATTTTTTCTCTGGGCAGTGGATCTTTTAAATTTTTTATCATATTTGAACAAATGTGAATAATCCAGATTAATTACACCAGTTTAAACCTAAAAGCTAAAGAAATACCTTTCTAAAGGTAAGGGAATTGCTAGAGGATAAACTGGGGTGGAAAAGACACAACACCGTAAAGTGGATCTTCACTCTCCCAATCAACATGAATTATTTTTAATCCTCATGCTGCTAGCATTAGTAAATAGATAGGAAGGTATATCATATTTTAATTTATTTTTTCTACCTTTTCTTTAGTTGCTTACTGGTTTCTTCCCTAGGCAAATGTCAAACATCCCAGGAGTCTTCAGGAGGGGAGGAGAGAAGGGATTTTCTCAGCTCAGAACACCCTCCTGACTGGATGCCTGTGCTAAGGGCAGATGGATTCCACGAAGTAAATGCTACATGAATCGTTTGCCCTTACTCAAGATGACCATGACCAGAAATGCCAGGTTTTTTTTTTTTTTTTTTTGCAAAGTGATAGCTCAGCAAAATTAAAGCATGGATGGATGAGGGAGTTAGCTTTGAATATTAAAAATGAATTAAATTGTGTTTTTGGTTTGTGGTGCTGAGATGTAGTGTAGTTCTGCTTTTAAAGCGGAGGTGGTGTTTTTATTGAACTGTGGGAAGCTGCTGGCTGATTTGGGCCTGCCATCCCCATTGAAATATCTGTTTTTAGGAGGATTGTTCCATCCACAGTATTTCTCTTGGCTAGGTGTGGGCTAGAGACATACGTTTCTTTGCCTTGCAAATGTCATTCCTTGCCAGTAGGGTAAAGACTGTTATGCGTTTTAAAATAAGTAGGCTACCTATGACAAGACTCTTAAGGATGTTCTCCATAAGCATATAGAAGCTGATTACATCTGAGCTGCAGCATGATATTCTTTTTAAGCTGTTCCCATGTAAGATTTAACATCTAAAATACCAGCAGTGCAAACTGTTCATACGTGATTGTTCTTCTACCACCTCTAGTGAATACCTCTTTCTGCACTTGCGCGGTTTTACTATGATTGAACCTTGAGTGCATCAAAATGGCTGCTGTGATGTCAGCTATCGGTGTAATGATCTGAGCTCTTCTCTGCTTATCTGTAGGGTCTGTTTGCTGTCATCTCATGTATTGTCTACACTACTTTGGAGTAGTCCAGGGAAGTCCAAGTGGTCTGTTTATGAAGAGTGGCAAAATAATTGCTTTCTTTTGCCTGATTTTGACCAGTTTTTCTGCATTTTGAGTTTGACCTGGAAAGTTGTGATGTCCAAGGTAATAGACTCCATTCACAAAGCTTTTAAGACAAGTCTAAGAAGCTTTATTTTCAGCCATGCAACTAATTTTTCAAATCTCATTGAACTCAGCTGGAAGTAACTGTTCCTTTTTTTTTATAAAATAAGTATCCTTCTATCCTAAATTATGTATCCTTATCTAAGTATGTTCACTTAGTGAATTGAGCCTAATATGAGCAGACAAATAAGAGTGGTATACTAGTCTGTCTACTTTTAAATGATATGACTGGCAGCTTTATGGACCCATTTTTTTTTTCTTTTTGTGATGTTGGAGCATATGTGGTAATGCAAATTAGTACCTGGGTAGATTCTCTTTTTTTAAAAGTTTTAAAAACACACTTGAAAAGTGCCACTAAATAACTGCAAAAACGACCGGCGCTTCAGCTTGAAAGGGATCTTTCACGCTGAAGTGCCACTAAAGCGTCGGTTGTTTTTGTGGTGCTTTTCAAGTGCTAGTGGGGTGTGTGGGTTTTTTTTGGTTGCATGAATGCCTCTGGTGAAACTATTGTGTTCTCCTGCTGGGGGGGGGGGGCACAGGGAACCGTCCCTGCCGGGAGAACACAGTGATTATTGCTAGTGGCTTTAGTCGCTGGCGGTAATCGCATGCTAGAAATCCAACATGCTGGTTGTACCCAAGTTGATCAATGGATCCACCTGGGTACAGTCAGCCTGTTCATAGATGGATCGAACCTCAGGCAGTCCCTGCTGAACCGGCCGAGATTCGAACCGTTAAGTTTAAGTCTAGAGGTTCATAGAAGAGACTGGTGAAGTGTAATGCTGTATACATAGACAGCAATTTCTGGCAATTTTAACCACTTTCATCCAATTTTCATTTGCAAAAAATGATTAAACAGCTTACAGCCACTTGGCACCAACCTCACAGGCAGGTAGGAACTGTTGGTAATATATTGCAATGCAGTAATCTGTCCAGCTTTCAAGGTGACCTGAATGTAGTTGAGATTGATCAAAATTGCCATACGTGTGGTCAGCCATAGGGTGATAGTAGAGGTAGGTGGGACAGTCGGGATACTTAGATTAGAAATCACATTTTGTGTTTGGTTCTGAACATTGATGTCCCAGCTGTCTTGCTCTACAGGAGTCAGAGTGCTGAAAATTTGTGTATTCTAGGTACATAGCCGGGATAACTAAAATGTTATGTAAAGCTCAATTTAAACCTCTGAGAAAAACACTGAGACAGCCAGACAAGCAGGAAATGAGGATTCTGGGTAAATTCTGTACACACTGATGGAGTTTGATTGGGAGAGCGAGAAAAAAGTAGAAACTTAAGACTGTATGTCATGAGCTGCTCTGATGCCCTTCCCATGCACATGTATAAAACACTAGAAACAATTTTTGAACATTAACATACATTTAATAAGCTTTATGTTCAAGTGATGCTAAAGTTGTGTTTGTTATTTATATTAAAAAAACCAAACATGTTAGGCCCCTTTCACTTGTGCGGACAGTATGTCCGTATTTCATCCATCCATTTTCGGATGAAATACGGACATACATGCATCCCTATGGGATAGCGAGTGTCAGAGGATGAACAACCGCTGATACCATCTGTCCCTGCTATGGTCCGATTCTGCAGACAGAGGAAAATCCTATTCTATCCGTCTGCAGAGCGGATCGGATGAACATGGACTGACTGTCCGTGTTCATCCGATCCCCCCCATAGGGGAGAGCGGAGATCTGACAGGGCGGTCCCTGCACAGTGTGCAGGGACCGCCCTGTCATCCGCCGGCTCAGCAGGGATCAATGTAGCGATCTCCGCTGAGCAAGTGGATGTTCATGGGGCGAATCATTACGGATCCGTCCAGGACCCTTATACTTACCTGCTCTGTTGCAGTGGTTTTGCACAGAGCAGCCCAGATTCTCCTTTTCTCGGGTCCCTTGCCAGAAGCTCCTGGCCCCTATCTCCTGTCAAGTGCCCCCACAGCAAGCAGCTTCCTATGGGAGCAGTCGAGCCGCAGCTCCGTGTGTCCATTCAGACACTAAGCCGCTTCAGCCTTGCTTCCTCTTTCTCATTGGCTGAGACACAGCAGTGCCGCCACTGGCTCCTGTTGCGGTCAAAGTCAGCCAATCAAGAGGGAGAGTCCCGGACAGCTGAGGCACTCCTGTACATTGCTGGATTGAGAATGGGTACAGGTAAGGCGCACACAGGGTTTTTTTTTTTTTTTTAATCCTAATTCCTTCAGATAAAAAAAACAAAAACCTTCTGCCCTTACAGCCCCTTTAAGCTGCCCACATATCGCAAATATATATGGATCCCCTTTTAGGTTATTTTTCAACTTTTGAAGCACTCAGGAAATAAAACCCATAGTCCCCCTTCTCCTTGGGACCGGTTACCCTCAAAAGTTTTGTGTGCTCTTGAAGTTTAAACTTTTGGTACTTTGTGCTTCACTTGTAGTACAGCAAAGTTTGAAACTCTGCTCAGTGTGTTTCCTTTTCACTGAAGTATTTTTTTTTTTTAATTCAACTAATTTGCTGGTTATACTGTTGATTGTGACAATTCTGTATGCTGAGACGACCACCTTCAACTATATTTGCTGAACATAATCAGAGATCCTTTGTAAGCCTCTGGCAGTAATGCCTTGTTAAGGAAACCGTGATTGAATTCATGACTGCTTTTAAAAGCTTTTGCCCAAGGAGTTAAAAATATCAATATTTGTGTCAACTCCCTATAAAAATGTTTTGTAGACAGAAGAGAGCTTGTCGGCGGCTTGACATCAGTGTTCATGTATATATCCGCTCCCAATGATCTGAAGAACTTCGCCTGTTATCTTCCCAGGCAGGAGGTGTTTAAAACAAGTCTTACGGTATCTGAAAGGAAGCAATCGTTTCTTCCCTCTCCAGTTTGTAAAAAGGCACTCAAAGTAAAAAATGTTAGGAAAGCGAAGGGTAGTACTCGTGGGTGTTTGTAGTGGGTGCCACTATAGTGTGCTTCTGCTGCGCCACTTCTGCACTTGTATCTTTGCAGCCAGTTACCTTTACGTTGTGTAACCATAAAATGCAGCTTCTCAAGTAATATTAATGTTTCAGGTCTGAGTTTTTTAGGTTGATAGCTGGATTAGTAATGACCACTGCTAATGGAGAGTAATCCATAACACATGATCTGTTGGGGGTACTTGAGGACCTGAGTTGTGTGGATTTGCAGTAGAGCACGGTACAGACCAGTCTTCAGTCATGTAAATACTTGGAAAATGCTGCTGCTGTGTTTACATGTGCTGCACAGTCTGCTCACTGGTATGCTCTGTACATTGCAAGTCAAGTCAACTGAACTACTGGGACCTTTGCTTGAACTTAAAGGGATTGTAAAGGCAAAAGGTTTTTCTTATCTAAATGCATTCTGTGCTTTAAGATAAAGACTTCTGTGTGCAGCAGCCCCCCCCCCAACACTTAGAGGTCCCTCTGTCCAGCGATGTCCACGAGTGTCTCAGCCCTCCGAGATTCTCCCTCCTTATTGGCTGAGACGCAGCAGCGGCGCCATTGGCTGTTGCTGCTGTCAATCAAAGTCAGCTAGGAGAGGGGGCAGGGCCAGGTCGGGGCTTTGTGTCTGACTGGACACACAGAGCTGTGATACGGCTCAGGTGCCCCCATAGCAAGCTGTTTGCTGTGAGGGCACTGGTCAGGATCACAGACGAGGGACCCCAGAAGAGGAGGATCTGGGCTGCTCTGTGCAAATCCACTGCAACAGATCAGATAAGTATAACATGTTTGTTATTTTAAAGGGAAAAAAAAAAACTAAGATTTTACAATCACGGGTTAGAAAAAAATATGAACAGTTTTTTTTTTTTTTTTTTTTTTTTTTTCCTTTTCTTTTCTTTTTCCCCCTTTTGAGTTTGAAATCTAACCTGTTAGCCTTCTAAATTGATAAAAATAAAAGACAATTAAAATGTTCTCATGCTTTGACTGGTATTTAGTCCTTGCTCTGCAGCTGAATGATACTATTTAAAGAGCTTTGTCATGAAAGTCTACATCCTAACCAGTAACATAGCCAAAATGTAACGTCAGCAAAACATGCTTTTATGAGGGCTAGCATTTTTAGCTGAGCTTTACATTAGTGAAAGCATATTAAAAACTCCAGACCAAAAAAAAAAAAAAATCTAAAACCCGGCTCAGGAGAGTTGGAAAGAGCTTGAATGTCTGCAGCATACCAGACCTTAAATGTGGCGGTTATTCATCTTTTTTATTTTAAACTGTTGGTCCTGCCAGTTACAAACTTCCTATACTATGGTGACAACACTCACTGTGCTATATTCTTGCAGTAGCAGTGTTGTCACACTAGCTGCTCTCTCTTGATTTGAAATGCCTCAGGAAAGACCGATAAGCCTGAGTGCCGGTTTACACAGGGGCGACTTGTGAGGTGACCTAGCCCCCTGACAAGTCGCGTCCCGTACTACGGAACCATTCTAATAGGAGCGACGCAAGAAAAAGGTTCCTGTAGTATTTTTGGGGTGACTTCTTCAGGTACTTGCATTCTATACAGAAGTCGTTTTGCAAGTCGCTGCTGAAGTCGTTTGCAGGTCGCCTCGATGAGGTGACCTGCAAGTCGTGCCGCCCCTGTGTGAACCGGCACTGATAGTTTGTTCCACTGCAGGAAGTTACAAGGACACAAGATTGTTGGGAGGGAAAGGGGGGGGGGGTTCTTTTTGCATCTATACACATTAATATTTATTATTATTATACAGGATTTGTATAGCAGCAACAGTTTACACAACACTTTACAGCATAAGGGTAGACAGTACAATGTAATACAGCAGGGATCAAAGGGCCCTGCTCGTTAGAACTTACAATCTATTGGATGTAAAGAAATTCATATAGAGCCCTCCCTTTTTTTCTTTTTTTTTTTTTCTTATCAGCTTTCCTAGCTGGATGGGTGCAGATATGGGATGGTCTCTAAGGCCTCATGTACACTGCTGCTGGTAAACGATCGTTTAGGAGCAGTTGGGCGTTTTTTTTTTTTTTTCTCTTTTTTTTTTTTTTCAGCTGCCGCTGAACTCTCCTCTGTTATCTTATCTTCTTATCTGTCCATGTACATAGGGTCGTTTATAGTCATTTCCAGGCAGTTGAGTTTAGAAGCATTTTTTGGAAAGCAAAAAATGCATTCAGGACGGATGTTCAGAGACATTTGAAACGCCAAATGCCTGTAACAGCTTGTAAGCGCTGCTAAACGTGGTAACTCGCGTTTAGCAGCTTTTCGTTTACAGACATTTTTCATTTTTACAAACGCGGCATGTAAATAGACGCCAGTTTCTAACTGTCAAGTTAAATCGTTCAGGAAAGGTTAAACAGCGTCCTGTGTACATGAAGCAATAGGACTCCCAGTGATCCAAAAGTGACCCTGTTTTGGGGATAAATGTGATTTTTGTTAGAGAAGAGTTGTATATGTATGTTGTAATTGCCACCATTCGTCTCTTCCATCCCATCAAGTTGTTTTTGCACAGTGTTTGTGTTTTGTCCATCGCTATGATAATACAGGCAAATTTAATAAAGTATTAAGGCAAAACTTTATTTTGTTTTAGTTTTGGAGAGTGGAGAGGACTTGGAACACCTGTCATGATTTTTTTTTTTTTTTTTTGGGGGGGGGGGTGTCCCCTTAAGGCTCCATTCACACTTTTATGACAAGTTGCATGACTTTGGAGTGCAACTTTGGCTTTGACCAATGATAATGGACAACTGTTGCATGTATAACCTTTTTTAAAGGTTTACATTGCAGTCTGTGGCACTCAAGTCGCATGAATGTCAGACCAAAGAAGCGCAGAAACCTTTTTAAAGTTGTTGTGGCTTTAAATTGAACATATTTGAATGATTGTTATTGAATAACATGGTGTCTGACTTGTCAAAAGACCCAAATTTTGTGTGGTCACCAGAACTGAAATTCGAGGGGAAATCTATCAATAGTTCTGGTGTCTGTGCTGACAACCATGGGTTTCCTCTCCCTTCATCTTTTGTCTATGGGACCGGAAATAATGGGAAATCTCCCCAGTGGGACACAGATGGCAAGACTGACCGGTTATAACCCTCGGACTCTATCCAAAAAAAAAAATGTTTTGCTTTTAGCTCTTTAACCAACCCAACATAGCCTCTGGAATTTTGTTTATATACAATTTACAGCATGCTGGAAAATGTGTGTGTGTGTGTGTGTGTGTGTTTTATTTATTTATTTATTTATTTATTTATTTTTGTTTTTTGTTTTTTCTTTCTATTTTTAATGTTTTGTGAGTGGAAAATGTTACTATTTCAGTGAGGTTTTCATTTTGGCAATTGGAGCATGCTTAATGCCTTGGCGTGACTGCCTTTTGGCCCTTTTAAGAGTTCTAAAAGCCTGGAGGTGGCCATTCAGGTCATGTGATCACTTTGGCTGTCCCAGCGGTCACATGATTGGTATGCATCAAAAGCATACTGATCCCCCCTGCTGGCTACTGTGCTGGTAGTGTGTAGGGCGCACGCTCTCAGCATGGCAAGTTGTTTACATAGGACTGCCTGGCATTGAGGCCCAAAGGCCACATATATGCATACTGTCAACGCCAAGAGGTTAAATCACTTCTAAGCAAGTTTCATTGTACTACCAACATAATATCTGCATCTTCTGCTCAGTGACTGCTTGATGTGGAAATTGGGTCCCATTTTAGTTTTACAGCCTCTATAGCTGTGTTTTTTTTTTTTTTTTTTTTTTTTTTTTTTTTTAACCAACACAAGACGTCATGATAGTTGCTGTACAATGCATTTTTCTCTTCTATTGAAACAAGTTAGGTTAAATTTTCATGTTTCAGATGTGTTGCATCGGGCCACGCTCCATCAGTTACTGCACGTGTTCCTAAAACTGGCGTGTTTTTGCTGATCTCTTATCCTTAATGTGTTCCGAGTTCTGTTTACTTATTGTACAGGGAAAGCCAGATTTCATCAATTCTTCATGCTCATTTTAGTCCAATTCATGGCTGGCAAATCTTGTTGTCTGTTAGTAATTTGTGGTAAATGGTAAAATAGTTTTCCTAAGTGAATGCAGCCGGCTTTCAAAACTTTGGACGGATCTCCGGCTACTGGCCGCACTCTAGAAACTTAACAGTTCGAAAGCCTATTAGCATGCTGTGTGCTTTGCCCAAATCTATTTTTGGGGCTTGTAATATGCAGACATTTTGACTTCAGTAGTTGTGTTTGTTTTTTTTGTTTTTTTATGTGTACTAGTACACGGATGATGGTGTAATTCGGGGATTTTTTTTATTCGTTTGTAGCTTCTACTTGGTGAAAACTACTGCTTTAAAGTGTTACTAAACTCAGGAGCCTGCAGTCACTATACCTGGTCTCCAACAGTACACACAACATGGACATGCAATAGTTTTGAGTAAATATAAACTGATAAAAAACCCACAGAACACGGACATGCAATAGTTTTGAGTAAATATAAATTGATAAATGCCTTTTCTCATCAGCAGTATATAGCAGTCTTGTGACTTCTATCGGTGTCTGGTTTAAGTTTTTGTAGGAGTTTTCATTCTCCTCTGACTGTCTTATGAGGCTGCAGGACCCCTGACCCTCTGTCTGAGTGCTGATTGGTGCTGTGCCAATCACATGCACCCTCAAGAAAAAAAAACAACTCTCTAGCAATATGCAGCAAACTGAGAATGTGCAGAGTGCCCCCAAGGCTCTGTCTTATTAGGAGTTGGTTTGGGGACAGTGGAAGAAGGGGAGTGTCAGAGATCGGATCAAACAGCCTTTTTACACAATACAGAAGATTAACCCCTTAGGTTCCACAGTGATTATAACAAGCATGCTATACTGCATATACAGACTGATTTGACTGTTGTGGGTTTAGTAGCACTTTCACCTCACCACACACACACATTACATTCAGAATGTACAATCTTTTTCAGATCTATTAACAGGCATGTAGTGTAGGGATCTGCCTGTTTAGATACAAATTTTAGTTAGCTCCTCATATTACATATTTTGATCTAAATTTGATTGTACAGAGATTCTATGGTCAGATTGCAACTTGTATGATGAGCCTTGGGCACACTGTCCCCATTCCACCCCCATTCATTCACAGGTTGCGGATGTCCAACTGTCCATAGATACATTGATAAAGGATCAGCTCACTCTTCCTAGTAGTTGGCCCCAATGTTTCTTCCCAGCAACTCTTGAAAGTAATGCATTTACCTGTCCCTACTCCACTGAGGTCCTCTGTGCTATTCAGCCTTTTCCTGGAAATGTATACATTCAGGCCCTGCTCCTCCTTCTCATGCATGCTGCAATCTCCATTGGAAATTCCATACGGTCCTCATATAAAGGATTCAGGTAGTGTGGGAACAGGTACATATGTGGATCATTAGCGATGCTTGAGAAAGGTATTGGGTTCTTAGGGTAATGGCAATAAAAGTGCAATAACTCATTAAATAACCTAGTAATTTATGTGCCTCCATGGACTGAGATCTATTTGAGCTCTCTGAGCTGGCATACCTTCTGCTTTAATTGGCAGGAATCCATTTGCCCTGTGAGAATTCAAATACGGGCATATAATCCAGAGTAAAGACTCCCATGATACTGCAAATTGGGTAGAACAGAGCAAAGAAGCTGTCAAGGAGATCGTCCCACAGATGTCGTCTGAGGTATTGGAAGGTAGTTGACTCCACTGATAAATTAAATATCACTTTGGGGTGTCTCTCATAATAATAATAATAATAATAATAATAATAATATTCACTCATCACTAACACCTTGTGGTTCAGAGTTGGAAAATTCCCTATAGCTGCCTTTTAAGGTTTGAGATGACTTTTGACTGCTTGTTTCTGCGTTTGGACTCATTGGGTGGCAATCGCATGTCCTGGTTTTATTAGTCTTTGTGATCGTATTGTCCACAGTATTTGGCAATTTCTCCTCTACCCTGTCCATTCACTAAACAAACTAGTCAGCTTGGCTATACATTTGGGTTTAGGAGTGTATTGCATGTCTGTCAATTCTTGTGTGTACTTCCAACACCCTCTAAACTTACTATTATGAATCAAAAGGACAAAAAAATTTTAAGGTACAAATGTTCCCAAATGTCCTTCAGAGTTTGTTTATTATAAGGCAAACTTTGGCTTCACCTCCAAGATATAAGTGAATTTATGCTTAAGACTTCTAGCAAAATTGTGGGGTTGTTGGGGTCTTGTCTCATAATATCCTCTCATATCCCTACTTGATATACAGTGTCCAATTGAAAATATATCTGTAACTAAATCATATAGACAGAGAGAGGTCAACGAAGAAATCGGCATCGGCCGATTACCCCTCTTCCCCACACTCCACACTGAACGGCTCTGTGTGTGAAACTGATTTGCAACTGAATGCAGAGAGAGAAGCTGTCAGAATTGGACGGGACCCAGCTATCATACACCAGCCAATGGGATGGGATCTGGATGGGCCGCCACATATATGTGGCCCCACCCACTTTCTTAAGCAGCCCAATCATTGGCTGGCATTGATAGCAGGGCCCTGCCTACCCGGGTTCCACCCACCCCCGACATCACGCTGAATTCTGAAAGCTAGTCTCTCTCTGCATTCAGTTACATATAGTGTAACGTGAAACTGACAAATCGGCTCCGTGTGAAACCTACCAGTGCCACGTGCCAACCAGTGCAAACTGCCAGTGCCAAAAAAAAAAATCTGCATCATATATCGGCCGCCCCGATTTCTAAATATCGGCATCGGCCAGAGAAAAACCCATATCGGTTGACCCTTAATATTAATATATATAATATATGTATGTTTTATATTTTTGTGTTCTATGTCCCATTGGGGAGATTTCCTGTACTGTAGACTAGGGCTGCAACTAATGATCATTTTCATAATCAATTAGTTGGCTGATTATTGTTTTGATTAATCAGTTAATAACCTTAAGTGTGGTGTATAATTTAGTTAATATGTAAAGTTTAAAAAAAGGCAATTTATTCTTAAATATCTCTGTGCAGTGGTAAATATAAATAACCAACTATATGGTTAGGGAGCAAAATCTCTAAGACCCCTTTCACACTGGGGCGGTTTGCAGGCGTTATTGCGCTAAAAATAGCGCCTGCAAACCGCCCCTAAACAGCCTCCGCTGTTTGTTCAGTGTGAAACCTTGAGGGCTTTCACACTGAAGCGGTGCGCTGGCAGGAGAAGAAAGAATCTCAGCCGCATCTTTGGAGCGGTGAAGGAGCAGTGTATTCACCGCTCCTAAACCGCTCCTGCCCATTGAAATCAATGGGACAGCGCGGCTATACCATGGTAATACCACGGCTATAGCTACGCTATACGAGGGGTTTTAACCCTTTTTCGTCCGCCAGCGGGGGGTTAAAACCGCACCGCTAGCGGCTGAATGCCGCGGTAAAACAGCGCTAAAAATAGCGCTGTTTTACCGCCGACGCCCCCTACCGCCTCAGTGTGAAAGGGCCTAATCCACTTTGAGAATAACAGACAGAAGAGATATACTATTAGAGGAGATATACTATTAGAGGTTGAATCTGGTAAATATCATCATCACAGAAAAAGAAAAAAAAAGTTAGACTGTTTTGCAGGTTTTCAATCAGAACTGTAATACATTATATGCTGGCCATACCAAAACAACGTCTTCCTTAAAAAAAAAAAAAAAAAAAAAATGTAATTTTAAGAAAGTTCGTTTGATTTTCGAATCGTTAGTGGGGTCATATCGATGTTCGTTTTCAACCACAGTGACAGGAAAATTTAGAACTAATAGAAAACTTCTTGGTCAAAGGAATTTTCAGACAGTGTATGTGGTTTTCGTTCAGAAATTACATTCATTTGAAAACAAAATGTTAAAAGCAAGTGAAAATTTCAAACAACATTCTTTCATTCAGCGAATGTACAAAGATTTTTTATAATGAATATTCTCATCTGAAAATTGAGCCATGTGGCCAGCATAAGGCTATTCAATTTGCTTTTGATCTGTTTCTACACTGCTTTTTGCTGTGCGTTAAGTACAGTATAGAGTGCCCCAATAGCAAGGTAAAGAAAACTTCTTCCTTTAAAACCACTCACTTCCTGCCCAGGACTACATGTCCCATGAGGCATTGCTCCTCACACATTCACAAGTTCTCAGGCACTTACTGACCTGTATGGATGATGTACTGAGCTGTATGTGTGTAATCGATTATGAAATTAATCGATTAGTTTCAGCCCTACTGTAGACCCAACAGAAGTTGAGAGGAAATCTCTTCGAAGGGAGGGAAATGGCCAGATAAAAACATATTTGGAAGGTTTCTTCTCTAGTCATGATCTGGTGAAAGCTCAATATTTTGTCTTCTCTCGTTTTGACTCTGAGGGATGGGGATTAAGTGCACCCAGTAAGGTTAGAGACAGAAATAAAAAGCTGGCAGGGGCTCTAACCACTCAACACAAAACAATACAAATTTTAAAAAGCTGGTTTCTGTACTATCTTCATTCAGATTCGCTGGCTTTGTTGGAATTCCAGCAGGTTGAAGGGATAGAAATGTCCATTGACCGAATAAACAATCATAGGAAAAAGAGCCCTTTGGTCACTAAAGAGTGGTTATGAGAGGAACCGTAACTTTTTTTTACATGGTGGAATCTGAAGGATGGGGTTGTCTTATGTTTGAGTTATGCAAGTAGCCATGTTAACAACAAAGTTCTCTCTACTTTATGCCAAGGATATTGGTGTTTGTTTCTCTAGTGGACACTTCCACTGTGTCTATGGAAACTGTATACACATTGCCGATCTATTTTTGTTTGTTGTTGGGTTTTAGCATGGTACACAATTTTTAAAGATCTTTAAAGAATTTTTAAAGATCACCTAAAATATTGTGAATGGAATGTAGTTTCAATGGGATTCATGAATTCAAAATGACGACTACTTCTGGATCCCCAAGGTAACAAGTTCTTGGGTAGTAGATTTTTTCTCTCTCCGCTTTGCCTGATTTTCTGTTGGCTGTTGATCGCAGTAGTAATTCTTGTGACGCGCAGAGGGAGAGAAGAAAATTTGTATTTTAAATTGAGTTGGAATGTAGCAAGTCCAGCAATGACTGGAGCTTTCTGAATTATGGTGGTAGCAAGTATCTGCCTGTGTATGGGCAGGTTTATATTGAGGTTGTAATGTCAGTCTTAAGCTGGATACACACTATACAATCTTCTTTAGATTATTTTTTATTTATTTTTTTTT
Organism: Aquarana catesbeiana; assembly: GCF_042186555.1. Classification (NCBI taxonomy): domain Eukaryota; kingdom Metazoa; phylum Chordata; class Amphibia; order Anura; family Ranidae; genus Aquarana; species Aquarana catesbeiana. Next base: position 520,479,090 of record NC_133328.1, read on the forward strand.
TTATTTAGGTTTGACTTCCATATTTTATGGTTTTGGTAAATCTAAATTCTTTCAATTTGTATGCAGTCAGGCAGGCCCTTGCACTACATAGTTGAAGGTAAAGCCTTGTACGCACGATTTTTTTTTTTTTGTTGCATGCTAGTCTTGTGTTGAAAGTGAAGAGGTTACTTTCATATGAAAATTCTCATGGTTCGACAGAATTCAACTTCAGAAGTGATGTGTTGAATTGTTTTTGTATGTATTTTTTCGTTTCCGAGCATGCGCAGTCTTGCTCTTATGAGTTTTACGAAAATCAGACGTTGTGTTCCTGTACGATATATTTTAGAGCATGCACATACAGTTTTTGTCGTCCGAAAATGTAGTAATCGGCTGTCAAAAGCACCATACTAATGTTCCGAAAATCGGCAGATTGTTAGTCGGATGAAATTTTACTTCTGATTTTCGTATAGTGTGTATGGGTCTTAATGCTGGATACATACTATACAATTTTTCTTTAGATTTTTTTTTTCCTTTAAATTTACCAAAACCATATAATATGAGGTCAAACCTTAAGACTACTTTCACACTGGGGTGAGCGGCCGTCTGTGGTAAAGCGGCGCAATTTTTAGCGCCACTTTACCGTTGTTTCAGCCAATAGCGCAGTTTTAAACACCCCCCCCCTGCTAGCGGATGAAAAAAGGGTTAAAACCGCCCGCAAAGCGTCGCTGCAGCGGCGGTATGCTGGCGGTTTGGCGGTGCTGCCCCATTATTTTCAATGGTCTACAGCGCTGCAAAGATGTGGCCCTCGGGCTTTCACAATGGAGGGACAGGAGAGGCTCTTTGCAGGCGCTGTTTTGCGCTGTAGCGCCTGTAAAGCTCCTCAGTGTAAAAATAGCCTACGAGATTCAATTTGTGTGCAATCAGGCAAGCCCTTGCACTACCATAGGTTTGCTAAATCTAAAGGAAATCTGACAAAAGTTTTATAGTATGTATGGGGTCTTAGACCCCATACACACTATTCGATTTTCTGCAAGATTTTTGTCTTCAGATTTACCAAAACCATATAATATGAGGTCAAACATTAAAGCTACTTTCACATTGAGGCGCTTTACAGGAGCTACAGCACTAAAAATAGCTCCTGTAAAGAGCCTCTCCTGTCCAAACGTCAAGAACGCGGTGACATACAACACGTACAACGAGGCAAGAAAAATTAAGTTCAATAGCCAGTGCGGCTCTTCTGCTTGATTCCGAGCATGCGTGGAACTTTGTGCGTCGGAATTGTGCACACACGATTGGAATTTACGACAACTGATTTTGTTGTCGGAAAATTTGAGATCCAGATCTCAAATTTTGTGTGACGGAAATTCCGATGGAAAATGTCCACTGGAGCCTACACACGGTCGGAATTTCCGACAACAAGCTTCCATCGATCATTTTCCATCGGAAAATCCGACCGTGTGTACGGGGCATTAGAGTTTCAATTTGTATTCATTCAGGCAGGCCCTTGCTCTACATCTGAAGACAAAAATCTGCAGAAAATCTAATGGTGTGTGTGGGGCCTTAGTCTAAATGAAATTGAACAAAAGTTGTATAGTGTGTATCCAGCTTTACCTGTACAGGAGAAGGATACCATTATTGTATATGAGGCCCATTCACACCTATGCAATGTGCTTCTTTGCGACTGCAAAAAGGTGAAGGCACTTTTTAGTGCAATGTGTGTGTATCCCATGGTTTTTAATAGGAAAAATGTAAAATGCATTGGAAAACACATGAAAATTCACAAGTGCCTGCACTAACCTTGCCAGGTATACTTGGTAAATTGTTACTGTAGTAACCTTTAGCAAATAATTTAGGGCTAGAACTATAGTAAACTACAATCTGGATTGTATTATGGAACAAGCCTGGCAGTGTGTAGATCCTACTTTGTTTAAATGCCTTGCATACTGCTCCCTCCCCCCAGGAAAAGTGCTTCCTATGCAGTTAGTAGTAAAGACTGTTTCTATAGTTAACCTTCAAACAGACCTGGATAATCAATTTCAGGATGAATACTGCATGTTACCACTACTATGCACACATTACATTTCCTTTAGAATATGTATGACGCTGCTTGTATCTACACTTTAAGACTATTTTGGGGAACATGGAATTCCCATTTTTTGCATGCATTTTGTGTGCATTTCACTGCATGTGCTGTTGAGACTGAACACATGAGAACACATTTGCAGAAGATATAGTGAGTGAAAAGCATACTTCAAAAGAATACTCTGATGATGAGCAGCAGCTTAATTTCTGTTCTAATCTCAACTTCTACTTTGTAAAAAAGAGGAGTTTGGCGCCCACCCTTACTGTCTCCATAGTCTTTTATGGTTGGTGCCAATCATCTTAATGGATGGCTTGGAAGGCAGAAGGGTTTGTGGCCAAGTTTGACTTCTATAGGAAAAGCTGAGATTTGTATATCAGCTGCTCACATTTCTGGAACATACAACAACTGTGTCACAGTAGTGTGTGTATATATGTTGTATATATGGAGGACGTGCAGGTAGACCATTTACCAAAACAGAACATGCTGACTGCTAGGATAATTCACATATTGTCCTAGTCCCCAGATTTACCAGTCTCCTGATTTATTTATTTCTATTTTTTCTATTTGACCACAATCAACAAGCGGTATTAAACCAAAAATGTAATATATTGCAGCTTACCAATCATTTAGATATGGTGGCATCAGTTTTTCTTTTCTTTGGATTTTCTTTTCCCCCCTCTGTTTTCACCTGGTGGTCAGGTCAGTAACACACCTCCTGTATTAGAGACGGCTCTGGATGAATGAGCAGTGGAGGCACAGCAGACTGCAGCATTGTCAGTCGAGAGGAGAGGTGTGTAGTGTTTAAATGTATTTGTAGATTCCAGCAAATCTCCAGCTCAGAAGAAAAGAAGGCTGAATGGCCACACTCCTATGCATAGCTCACAAATTCCAGCTCACGCTTTATATTCAATTTCAGCAAACAGTTTTTTTTTTTTCATTTGGAATTTTAAATATATATATATATATATATATATATATATATATATATATATATATATATATATATATATATATATATATATATATATATATATATATATATAAAATCATTTTAATCATTTTAATCATCCCTGTCAGTGTTAAGTGGTTTGTCTCATCCTTGTAAATGGATACATTCTGCTGGGGAGTTTGAGCTTGTGAAAAACAGCAGGCTTACTGGCCAGATCACCAGATGGGAATGCTTGATCCTGGTATGGGTCCATTCACACCACATTGTTGGTCTGCACTGGGCAGACTTGGCCAAGGCAGTCCCAACGCATAGACAAGGTCCTATGAATTCCGTTCACACCACTGTGCTACAGTGTGCTGAAAAAACATAGGCCATGCTCCACTTTTGTTTAACAGTGTGTTGTAACCTGCTGTGGTGAATGTAAATAGTCATTTTGTTAAATTGCAATAAAGTTGGAATTAAAAATAGGAAAACCATGTGATGCATCATCTACAAGGCATCCACTCTGCTCCGTTCATAGCGCTTACTAGTGGCCACTGGTGTGAACAAATCCTAAACGATTTAGAATGCACAGTGATCAGGCTTATTCGATGATGGCATATTGAGAGTAGAGCCACACACACATAATTATTATAGCAATTAGAGATACATTTTTTTTTTTTTTTGTGGTGTCTTTTGGGGTTTTTATACACATAAATCTGAGTTTGTCATTGGAGGAAAACACTTGGATCACTTGCATTTATTAGACTGACTTTTTGTTTCTGTGTTCAGTTTTGGGGAAAAAAAAGCTTTCTATAATTTGTGTGTGTGTGTGCACGCTTCTGTAGTGGGGGGAAAATAGTTGAATGAGCGTAATACCCTCCAGCTCACTGGGATGACCTTTGGCCCTTTGTATCCTGTGACACTCAGCCAGTCTTTGTGCTGCAGTTTATTCATGATGGTTCTGTTTCCCCCATCACATATGCCACAGTCTTGCAAAGAGAGGAGATAAATTATTTTCAGCTGCAGCTCAGGCCAAGGAAGAAGAAAAGACCTTTGGAGGTGTAGAGCGAGGGGGGAGGGTAGGCCACACGGTTTTCAGGAGGATGGGCAGGTTAGAGTATATTTGCTTATTGCATGTGTTTTTTTTTTTTTTTTTTTTCCCTTTTGAAAAGAGCATTCACACAGTTTAGTATGTGAAATTTGTGGCTGTATATAGTGTAAAACATTTATTTTTTTATTTTTTATATCACCGCAAATTCGGACTTTGCTGCTTCCATTGGACTCCTGTCTCTGAATCCCCCAGTGGCAGCTTTGTAAGCAAATATATTTGCCAGGAGATCACTTGACGGGTAATGGCAGTATTATGGCTGCCTTCTCCCCTCTCCTCCCATCATAATCTGGCAAGCAGGGATCTGTTCTATTGCTGACACAGATAAAATGAGCGTGCACATCAGTTGCTTCAAACAAGCCCAAGGATCAGCAAGGACATTGCTGTTTTCAGGGTAGAAGCTTGTGCTGGTGCGGAAAAGGCAGTTAACGGTTTGGAGTAACTGGGCTGTATGGCTTATACAAGCCGGTATTATTGATTTCTGCAGATGTCCTTGTATAAGATACTGGACAACAGGGATATGATGTACATTTCATAACAAAATCCAACCCCTGATTTTTCACTTAAAAAAAATAACTAGACCAGCCCCATCCATAACTGATATTTAAATTTTTTGGGGTTGCTGACACCATATTCCATTGAAAATACCCCCGCCATAATTCCATATTTCTTCCCAGCTGCCATAGCAGTTTGAGATACGTGATGGTGCCCCTCCCTTTCCAATGGTTTGTTCATTAGGTAGAGTAAACCATTGGTTGGAAAATTATGCTGCAGAAGGGTGACACCTTTTTATTATGGCAGTCGGGGATGGATGGGGACACAAACTACTATAGGGAAATCTCACCATATCAGTCTGTACTATGCCTATTGAAGCCACTGAAAGCTGAATTGTATATAAAAGTTAATGTTCAATGCAGGCCTCGCATGAAAAGGCAAGGTCTGCCAACTAGGGCCCCCCCAACCACATTCGGGTAGAGTAAATCAGTTCCTTACTCTCCAGCTTCTGCCTACTTACTGGTATCCTGAAAAAGCTGAGGATCGCAAGTCTTTAACTTTTGCTGGAGTACATTCTCTTGGGGTAAGGCCCAGCGACATGCTCACCCAGGTGAACATGCCAAGAGTTGTGGTGTAAGGTAAGTGGTTTTTAAGGGTTGCATATAGAGGGACAAGTGGCTAAAATTTCCAGTACTAGTAGTCTTTTCCAACTTGCCATTAAAGGATACGTACAGCCAAAGCTAGTTTGGCTGTACTTCGCCTGTGGATCACAGGAGTGCAGTTCGTTCTGCACTCCTGTGACCCGTTTACAGCAGACAGTGGGCTGAAGTCTGCTGTCTGACGTCACAGAGCCCATCAAGGCTCGGAAAGATTAGGACAATGAAGTTGGGATCCGCCCTGGACGGGCACCTAGCTCAGCCTCTCAGTGAGCTGCTGAGAGCCTGAGCTGGCCGCTCCGGCCCCCTCCACAGCCCGGCGCTCCGGTGAGTGCAGGGGGGCAGAGCAGTGAGCTTCTGACTGACAGTTGCTAGCGCTCTGCTCAGGGAGCTGTGAGAACCCAGCTACCTGCGACGTTAGATTGCTCGGGTCTCAGTTTTGGAGGCACAGGAGGGACAGATGCAGCATCAGACCAATGCTGCATTCAGCTAAGTAAGTATAATTCTGGATAAAAATGTAACTCTATACTTCTTCTTTTAATGACCATAGGTCTTCAGATGCAGTTTACTAATCCCTACAATCACAATAGAGAGAGGCTTTAATTTCAGTGCTTTTTTTCCAGCCCTCTCTTCCTTTTCTGTAATGATAGGTGCACATGGTGCTAGTCATTCTTGGAGGCTGTAGGCAAGTATGACTGTACAGAACCTATGGTAACTTTTTGTCTTTTAGTTTTATAGACATTTGATCAGTAAAGGATCAATTATAAATGCTGCAGGTTGTGTGCAACTTTTTGAATTCATCATTGTTCTTAAATAAGCCAGAATATTTATGCTCTGTGCACATTATAAGCTAAAAAAAAAATGCCAGAAAGATGCTGGATAAACGCTCATAATGGCCTTTTTGTGCCAGCTTTTAGCAGGAGTTAGGAACATTCAGCATTTTTTTTCTTCCAGCAAATCGCTCCCAAAAGTGCAAAAAAAATATATATCTTTCTGGTCCTAAAAGCCGAAGCTTCAAAAACTCTTCTAGACTAAGAGTGCTTGTACACATAAGATAACACCATTTGCTTCTAGAAGCAAACAAAAAAAAAATGCTCAAAAGTGTCTGCTAGGAGCGTTTTTTTTTTTTTTTTTGCTAATGTGCATGGAGCCTGAAATTTGAAACCCAGTCTAACTTTGTAAGGTAGAGTGCAGATATCACATAAGTAGAGAGCGAAAGGAAGAAGAAAGAAAAAAAGCGCCACAAAGAACCTATTGTTTTCGGGGGTTTACTGCTATTAAAATATGTGACGCTGAGGAGTGATGTCATGGGACTATGACATGTATTGCTATGTGGGCACAGATAAGTTCCCACTAACATTGATCTTTTTAGCTATCTGTAAGGGGTAATTCCTCACAATTTTATAATTTCCCTTTGGGATTAATAAAGTATTCTGAATCTGAATGAGCACAAGAGTAAGGAGCATTCTTCCCACTGACCATCACACTAATGTATCATGAGTTGTAGATCTAGTCATTTTTAGCAGGGGTTCCCTGAGACCAGACCAGAAGTTATTTCAAGATTTCCGAAGTGTTGAAAAAGTTGAGAGAGGCTGCTATATACAGTACTTTGATAGATGTCACGTATATGGTCAAAGCTGCTTTCAATGGTGGCCAGACATGCATGGTAAACTGGACTGATATGGTGACATGTTACATGGCCCCATGCATGCTGGTCAGAAGGCTTACTTGTCACTTTCCTGAAAGGTTTGCCAAATCTTCCAATTTAAAAAATAAATCAGGTCAAATTATTATCATTCAGGATGAATGCTGGTAGTTGGTGGGAGCTTTGACCTAATTTGTTTCCAGCTAAATTGCTGTGTATGCAGCTAGTTTGTTGTTGGAAGCTTACATTAAAAAAAAAAAAATCACTGTTTCAATAAGGTAATCACTGAAGTCCTCTTTTAAAGATGCATTTTATATTTATTGCTGCAAAATTCTGCTCAACCATGCACATACTTGGGGTCACCGTAAAGGATCCCATAATTACGAGCTGTACTCTAGATTTGGAGCGTGTCTTGCGATTTGCCACTTCTGAGCTTGTGAGGGGCTGTAACTAGTGTTAGAGGTGATATTTTTAGTTGTATGAGAGTCAGGAAGGATTATTTCTGGAGGTGGAAAGAACTATCGCTAAATCATTACACTATACAATATAATTAGGCATGCATACTGTTGCTTACGAAAAGTTGGTATCCACATCAAGGTTGAAATGACCAAAGTTGGGTTTGTTGATATGAATATAGCTAACCTGTATCTCCATACTGCTGCTTTATTGGCTCTAATATGGAGATCTACCCTACATGCATGGAATAAAGAATGTGAATGCAGTGTAAACATCACATCCCCCGCGAATTACCAATTCTGTCTTCAGCGTAGTATCAAATATACAGATTTATCAAAAAAAGGCTGGGGGGGGGGGGGGGTAGATGTGTGGCTGGCTTCTCGGTCTATCTGATGAGATTCATTTAATTCACTGCTTATCGCCTGCTCTTATTTGTATGTAAAGATCTGAAGCACAGTAATTTTTGCATGCATGTGGACCCCGGCACAGGCAGTTGGCTGAGGGTAATCTGTCCGGGAAGGGGTTAATCTTCCATAGCACTCATGCAGTCATCTGTGAAGTAGCCTGTTCCTGAGGAAAGTTTCAGAGGAGTTATGAATCCAGCTACTTGTTCCCATTGCGTACCGCAGAAGCACCAGCCCACGACCATTAATGCTTGGAAAGAAAAATAAGATTATGCCTTAGAATCATAGTGACAAATTCCAAGCATGGCTGGGATTCTTCAATTCACATTTGTTCAGATCAGTAGCTGTATTAATCATTTACCTCTTCTTCTATCTCCAAGATCTAAATGCATTTTAAATGCTTTTTTTTTTTTTTCTTTAGACACTTCGTTCTTGTATATTGAAAAGTCAGATATTTAGCAGCACTTATTGATGCTCTTCATGGTGCACTATAGCTCCTAAGGCTCCCCCCCCCCCCCCCCAATTTATTTTTTTCTTCTACGGTAGATATGATGTTTAGTATATATGCAACACATTTAAAGCCTCTTGCTCAGCCTCTGGAGTGTAGATGTCGTGTGAACGGTCCTGCAGAGAGCTGGAAGAGTTAACTGTCTAGAGAGTCCAGTCAGCAGAGTTTTCAGTACAGTCTGAGCGGATGCTGTCATAACCACTTGTATCCATGGCACATTAGGCAATGCAGTGAACCTGGTGAGTGAACTTCCTGTCGTCCTAGCTGGACAGCTGTGACTCAGCCACACAATAAAATTGCCAAATATAAAACTCATTTCTTGTTTTCTCTCCATCTGCAAGTATATCAAATTGTTCAGAGATGCAGAATAACATCTCTGCCCATATAGTGTAGGTTTTTAGCTGCACTTTCCAGCACAGTGTTCCCAGGCAGCCTAATAAATTGGGCATGGGGCACCTAATTCTATCTTGTAGGATCACCCTGCTCTGCCCGCAGTATGAAGCAAGCCTTTCAGATATTTTGACCTTGAGTAGAGGTGCTAGAAGTTGTGGATTTGCGGTTGCTCTTTGAGGAGCAGTGGATGCATACCACGTGGCTTTTAAGGAGAAGCCAGGACAAGATGTCTACTGTGTAAAGCCTGGGGTAGGGAGCAAAGAGGGAATCTGGCCATACATCTTGTTTGAAATATATTTTAGGCTACTTTTAAAGGGTCACATTCTACCTTCTGGTGATTGTTAAATGGACTAGCGGATTCTGCTAACTTTAGCTTATCACAGCCCTTGATGCTGCTGCTTGCTCATCTCATTACACTCCTCTGGGGAATAAGGTTAAGGACACACTGTTGGTAACTAGAGCATTTTCAGGGCTTTAGTTTAGCAGATGGGATGCTTGGCTCTATCCATACATCTGTCTGCCTGCTGTGGCAGCTGATGCTACTGCTGCATTTTCAGTGTCCCTTTGTTCTCTCCCACCTAACAAATGATTGCTGTGTGCAAGTGGAGTTTAAACTTTTCTGCTTTGTATTTTGTTTTGATATTAAAGCATTATAAAAAGTCAAATAAATTGCTGCCACTTTATTAACCTAATTTTTTTTTTTTTTTTTTTTATTTCTTTTCCTCCTCCAGGAGCAGTTGCCAGACTGTCTGACACTGAAGGGTCCGAAAGAATTAAGACAATATGGAATGACATGTAAGAGATTAGCTAAGGATTAACAGCTCTGAGGACAAACACCTCACTCGTGAGGTGAAGCACAATCTTGCGCTTGTGGCTCTAAAGAGCACTGTGCAGAAACAAGATGGCGGACCCTGGCATGATGAGTCTGTTTGGGGAAGATGGAAATCTTTTCAGCGAAGGCCTGGAGGCACTTGGGGAATGTGGTTTTCCAGAAAGCTCTGTCAATTCTATGGCACAACAAATGCCTTTGGATCAGGGTTTTGGTTCATTGCAATCTCCTCTCCATCATAACCCCAGCAGTCAAAACCAAGCAAAGCTGACCCACTTTGATCACTATAACCAATACGAGCCTCAGAAAATGCACATAATAGATCAGCCTAACAGAATGATGGCTAACACTCCTGGTAATGGTATTGCCTCTCCACATTCACAGTATCACAGTTCGCCTGTTTCTCAGGTGCCCCATGGTGGTAACCAAATGGGCGTCTATCCTGGTATGCAAAATGACAGGCATGGGCCGCCATTTGTGGACAGTGGTTCTATGTGGGGACCTAGGGCAGTGCAAGTGCCCGATCAGATAAGGCCAACATACCAGCAGCAACAGTCCCAGCAGCAACCACAGACTCCTTCTGCTCCTCAAGGTCCCTCTCATCCTCAACATGTTCAACAAATGGGCAATTACATGGTTCGGGGAGATTTTTCAATGCAGCAACATGGTCCACTACAGCCACAAAGAATGAACCAGTTTTCACAAGGACAAGATGGTCTCAACCAAGGAAATCCCTATCTTGGTGGTGCAGGGCCTGGGCACATGTCTCACGTCCCACAACAAAATCCAAATATGGGGCCTTCACTGCGTCATTCAGTCCAGCAATTTCATCATCATCCCCCCACTACTCTGCATGGAGAATCTGTTGCTCACAGTCCTAGATTTTCTCCCAATCCTCCTCAGCAGGGTGCAGTTAGGCCGCAGTCCCTTAATTATAACTCTAGAAACCAGACTGTACCTTCACCTACGCTAAACAACTCAGGGCAGTATTCCCGTTATCCTTATAGTAACCTTAATCAGGGATTAGTTAATAATACAGGGATGAATCAGAACTTAGGCCTTACAAACAGCACTCCAATGACTCCGTCTGTACCTAGATACCCAAATGCTGTGGGGTTTCCATCAAATAATAATCAAGGACTGATGCACCAGCAACCCATTCATCCTAGCGGCTCACTTAACCAAATGAACACACAAACTATGCATCCTTCACAGCCTCAGGGAACCTATGCTTCTCCACCTCCCATGTCGCCCTTGAAAGCAATGAGCAATCCAGCAGGCACTCCTCCTCCACAAGTTAGGCCTGGCAGTGCTGGGATTCCTATGGATGTTGGAAGTTACCCAAATATGCCCCATCCTCCAACTCACCAGCCCCCTGGCAACATGGGCATGGGACAAAGAACCATTGGTCCCAGGAACATGCCGCAGGGGCAGACCTTCATGGGTATGTCCTCAACACCAAGGGAGATGGGTGGGCATATGAGACCAAATGGCTGTCCAGGAGTTAGCCATGCAGATCCACAGGCAATACAAGAACGGATGATGTCTGGCCAACAGCATCCCAGTCATCAGTCTTTTCAGCAGCAAATGGCAAACTGTCAGCCTCATCCAGCTATGCACCATCAGTCTTCACCATCTTCACATTCTCATCATCAACCATGGACTTCGCTTCACCAGTCACCTCAGAATACCCCTCAGAAAGTGCCTGTTCATCAGGTAAGAGTATACTAAATCTGAGCACTAAAATCATATTTACTACATGTACTTTAAAACACATCTGCTTTATTTTTTCTCTTTACACTGTATGTAGCTTTCACACAAACTCAGCTTGTGAACTTCCTGCTTTGTACATTTTACTGATTTAAGTGTAAACATAAAAGGTATGGAACAACAGGAAGTTGTATCGGTATTGTTTTGGTATTCTGATTTTTTTAAGTGTAGTCATAAAAGTATGTAACGGGAAGTTGTATCAGTATTGTTTTTGGTTATGAAACTTCTGTTTTTATTCTAAGAACCCTTTTAAGATCAAGAACTTGGCAAGGTGGCAGCTTATTAAAGGTGGAATCATACAACTTTTTTTTTTTTTTTTTTTTTGCAGTATACAGTAAGCCTGTATTTAGTTAATTTCTGGCTTTTCCCAAGATTGTTTAATGGATTAAAACATAAGTCTAACTGGTCCACTCCCACCATTAAACTTTCCTGTGACAAAGATAAGGTGGAGCAACTTTGTCAAAGACCACATGGTGTTAAAGGAGAAGTACAGCCAAAGCTTGTTTGGCTGTATTTCTCCTGTGACTCACAGGAGTGCAGTTCACTCTGCACTCCTGTGATGCTTTTTCAGTAGACAGCGGGCTGAAGCCTGCCGTCGGCTGAGGTCACAGGGCCGGTCCAGGCTCCGGCAAGACTGTGACTATAAAGTGAGGATCCGCCCACATGCCTGGACCGGCACCAAGCTCAGCCTCTTAGCGAGCCGCTGAGAGCTTGAGAAGGCCGCTCCTGCCCTCTCCATAGCCCAGCGATCCAGTGAGCACTGAGGGAGCAGAGAGCTGTGAGACCCAAGCAATCGGAAGTATTCAATCAATTTGTTCTCAGTGTTCGAGCCGGTGGGGGACAGATGCAGCTTGGGACTGATGCAGTATCCACCTAGGTAAGTATTGTGCAGAAAAAAAACTAACCCCATACTTCTTTTTTTAAAGTGTATCTAGATCCAAAAACAAAAATGTAATCGATTGCAATTTACCAGTCCTTGGATGGTAATGGCTGCATTCCGTGTGTGTGTGTGTGTGTGTGTGTGTGTGTGTGTGTGTGTGTGTGTGTGTGTGTGTGTGTGTGTGTGTGTGTGTGTGTGTGTGTGTGTGTGTGTGTTTTTTTTTTTTTTTTTTTTTTTCCCTCTCCCTAATTTATCCTGTCCTATGGTAACAATACTCACTCATTGTATTGTACCTTTGAAGAAACAGCATTGTCATGCTAGGATGGGATTACAGAACACCTCAACCCTTTCTCTTCAGGATTAAACAGGTTTTTTGTGCTCTTTAAGCAGATATAATATGCCTTAAATGGTCTATTTAACAGACCAAAATAGAACAAATATGAAAAGTTCATTGTTGGGATTTACATACACTTTAACAGTTCACTCTCGAACAGAGTTGTAAGGATTACCTTTATAAAAGAAATGTGAGGATGACCACTTCTGATCTCATTCGAAAAATGTTAAAGCAGTTGTATGCTGCTGGACTCTTTTTTTTTTTTTTTTCCCTGCAAGATAAAGTCATAATTTGCTAGTATGAAACTTTCCACAAAGCGGAGTTCCTTCCAAAAATGGAACTCCTGCTTTAAGTGAAGGTGTCCCTCTGACATGCCACATTTGGCATTTCATTTTTTTTTTTTTTGGGTGGGGGGGAGCGGATTCCCTCTTTTTAGGGGTGTCCAGCTCCCACTTCCCCCAAGCCTCTGTGGAGCCGGAAGGAAGTTCACCTCTCCCCCCTCCCTCCGTGCAATCTTCTGGTCACTGGTCCCAGAAGATTGCACCGGCCAATCAGTGTGTGGCTCGCGCATGTGCAGTGTGTACCCGGCTGTGAAGCCACACCCGGGTGCCCAGTCACAATGCCAAGGAGGGGGAGAGGAGCAGGGCTTCGTTCGCCCGCATCGCTGGACCGCGGGGCATGCGAGTGTCTGATTATTAAAAGTCAGCAGCTACACTTTTTGTAGCTGCTGACTTTTATATGGGTGGAACTCCGCTTTAAAAGGAAGCTGTTCTAGCGCCGCTTCCATTTTCACACTTCTTGCTTCTGGGTTTGCGAGCTCCGGCTCTGTCACTGGCCAGGGATGCGATGACGTCACTGGTGGCTGTTCCTTCAGAGCGCATGCGCCAGTGATGTCACTGGCTGCATGTAATGTAAATCTCTCCTAAACGGTGTACGTTTAGGAGATATTTACACTACCTGTAGGCAAGCCTTATTATAGGCTTACCTATAGGTAAATGCCAGCAGAGGAAGTTTACTTACTCTTTAATGCTAATGCCCCTTTCACTGCTCAGCCGGGAGTCTGTACGCTGGTCTGTGTCTGCTTCGCTTATGCAGACAGTCCACTCTCCTCAATAGGTCGGTCGGATGTAAGTGGACCGCTTATCCTTTTTTACACTCGATTGGTGTCCAACCTGATCCGCTAGATGGATGGGAAACAAATGTCGGCGGGTGTAAAGTGACATGTGCCAGTTTACACCCGCCGCACAATGGAGGGTCTGATCGGGTCTGCCAACTGACAGATGGACCCAATCGGTTTGCTTATGTGAAAAGGACCTAAAATTACTGGCTTTTATGCCAACCTTTGGTTTCAATACTTTGTGTCACTGATCCAGAACAGAGATACAGATCTCTTGATCTGCCTGTTTGTGATATAAACTGGGGAAGCCATATGATCGACTTGAAAACAGGTAGTCGACAATAGAAGCTTCTATCAGGAAAGGTTTCCACCTCCTGTTACAATTTTAAGATTAATTCTTCCATTAGTTAGAGGCGAATGAGTTATTAGTTCTCTTGGCAAGCCATAATTTGATACCTTCAGTTCGCTGCTGTGTTGACATCCAGGTATGGTCCAGAGACGATGGTCCCACAAGGTTGTGGTGTTAGTTTTGCTATATAATGGTAAGTAGTAATATATAGTGCAGATGTCAGAGCTGTAATGCTGATGCTCTGAACCTAGTGAAAGGTACAATATGCTGATAACGGCTAGGAGTGAGCCCATGTTCACATTGGGCCGGTTTGGCATGCGATTTGACATGTCAAATCCCATGCCATATCAGCTGCTATTGCCGGAAATTGCACCATCCGAATCCCGATTTCCCAAAAGTAGTTTCTGTACAATTTTTGGCGACTTCAGGGGCAGATGTCTATTCAAATTGCCCCTGAAGTCAGACTGCATTGCCAGCTGAACTCGCTCTATTTCTAACCCGCATCAGTGTGAACCTGGGCTTGGTTTAATATGATGCACCAGCTAGTTGCACACCAATTTTAATGGACTGATTAGATGAAACTTCTAAAGTAATACTTGCATTTTGTGAGTATTGCCAATGCTTTCAGCACCTTGATGCTGCATAAGCTCTATTTCTGTAACAAAAAGTACAGCATGAGAGTTCAGAAACCAAGCTGAAGTGCAGAAAATGTATACATTATTTTATAACTCGGCCAGTTCACTTTATTTTTAGTCAAGCTTCCCTTTCTAGATATCATGGGATAAGGCCCCAGGAAATTCCAGTCATATTTATGTGACTGACTGAACTCTCCATTCAAGACAATTTGCCTGTGTGTTATGTTTGTGTGTGTTTTTTTTGACAAATTGTTTTACAGTGGTCATTTTATGACCTTTGTTTACTCCTTGTAGAAATATGCTATCTGCAGGTACATTTGACTTTGTTGCTGTGCATTGTATCTTATTAGAATGCTAGAAAAAAAAGCATAGCTATGTAAATCTTGATGAATAATAATAATCTGTACACACCAAGTTCAGTTGGCTCTTGTATCTGACATACAGTGTGTGTACATTTCCTTAAAACTATTATAGGCAAAACCTCCCAAACCTATTCACAGCATCCATGATCATTCTAAAAACATGCAGGGCAAAGTGGCCATTAACCATATAGGGCTATCATCAAAAGGGTTGAAAAAATTAATGATCCAATTCCCCCAATAACACATTTGAAGTGGATGGGGGAATTCTCCTGCTCTGGTTTTATTTTTGACAATGAGGAGCCTTCCCGACATGTTCGTCAAAATATAATGATCAGTGTTGCCGGCTATAGTCAGCAACACTGATCGTTTTGGGGGGGGGGGGGGGGGGGCAGACAGGTTGATTGTACAATAGTTTGTGTACAACCAGTTGGCTCATACAGGGTTCAAAATTCGTCCGGCTTCGATGAACTGGCCAAATTTCGATTAGTGTTTGGCTGGCTTAAGAAAAGGCTTTCTCTGACCTAATGTGGTTGGTGTGGATCACAAAATGTTGTGGTTGCCAGTCTGTTGTTTCAGTCACTGGATGAGAAGTTGGAAGAGGGCAACGAGAGGGCTACTGCTGAAGAATAACAAATGGTGCTTGAAGCTAGCCAAATGCGCTTTTGATTTCTCCTGGATGCAATCATTGTTCGGGCAACAATTTTCCACCTAGCTCCTTGGATTATGGACTGGACGTTAGTCATGTCGAATGGCCACCCTTGTCTCAAATTATTTTATATAAGTTGATGCTTTGTTTTACTTTTTTATTGAAAATTTGCTTGGTCTGCAATTGAAAATGTGTTTGCCTGAAATAGCACTTTAAAGAAAATGTTGCCATGAGGAAAAAAAGAACTGCTTATTCTTTACTACCCTCAGAAAATACTTGTTGCTTGGCTGTCAATGTGGCTTTCTGGCTTCAATATTTTGTTACATGCTTGAAACAAGCATGCATGTTGGGACAGTGACAGTTATGCGGTTCCTTATCTGCATGTTTTCTTCGGGTCCGCAGCTGAAACTATTAAAGCCTTAGGGCCACCCGACTAGCAAGGCCATTTTTCTTTCATGACAGATTCCATTTAAGGAGACGGTGAACATTGGCATAGTCAGCTTACGTTGTGTCCAACATGTATGGGTGACCCGTGGCTGGATTGTCACTGCAGCCTTACGTTTTTTACTCCCTGATTCCCTCTAATGTTCTTCCACATAAAATAGAAATGTTGTTATGCTGTAGCATACCCCACATTTTAAAAGCCGCCTCCTTTTTTGCTCTTCAATGCCCTACGTATATTTTTGCATAAATCACAATATAAAGGTTTCCTTGTTTTTCTATGAAGTCACATGACAGCAGTGCTCTGTCCCCTCTGTGTAATGTGCAGCTGGTGGGTGGGAACGCTCTTCCCCCTCTGACAATGCCTAAAGCAGTGGACACCGGTGAGTGACGTCACGGCTCTCTAGACTTCAGCCCCTTTACATTGCACAGAGGAGCCTGATCCCTTCACTCACAAGACTGCACAGGAAAAACAGGAAAAATGTATTTACATTGTGATTTTATACCAAAATGTATGAAGGGCAATGGGGCATCAGAATTTAATAGGTGTTGTATGGTATAGCCTAAATGTCTACTCTGACATAACTGTAAAACAAAAAAAAAACACGTTCTTGACCTGGAAATGTTATACTGTAAATATTCTAAACATAATTTCATACATTTTAGGGTCAGGAAGGAATAAGGACTGGTTTTTAAGTGCCTATTAAATGGCAGTTGGCATTTGGGGAGGGAAGAAAGAAAGAGGGAAAAAAAAAGTGTTGCGTGTTTTTAATTTTTTTTTTTTTTTTTTTGCATCTGTCAATTATTTTACAGCTGTCTCTTATGGCTAGAGATAACCACCAACAAACTGGTTGCTGCATTATGTCTGGCACCCTATACCTAAGGCCATCCCTGACAATAGAAAAGTTATTCGTTCGGTTGCATACAATGTTTCCCTCTGCTCAGTAGCACGTTCATTTCTCAGGCGTCTCAAAGAAGCCTTGGAATGAATGAGTATTTGTTTTTCCTAGAATACAAATTGCTACTTGACACTAAAACTTTTTTTTTTTTTTTTCATTCCCTGTAACTTGCTCAGTACAGTGTTCCCAGTGATGAGGAGTTGGATTGAGCTAGTGCAGAGTAAATATGCGTCGCTATTTTTTTTTTCCTGTTTGTTTGGTAATGGTTAGTAGGGAATTGCTCAAGGTGGTTTTTAAGATACAAGGTGTTCTTGTGATGTAAGGACCATTTCTCTTGCGTTCCATTAAACCGGAGCTTGTGGAGCAGGGCTGGGAGATTTGCCCAGACTTCTGAGAGGAGAGAGGGGGGCTACGTTTTCTTTTTATATCTCTTAAACAGATGCTCTGACATCTGTTTTATGTCTAGCACTTGATCACTGTATATTTCAGCAGCAAAATCTCTATGGAAAAAAGCATCATTCACTGGAGCACAAATCCGCTTTGCTGCAGCCACCCGTGTAGGAGGGACTGAAAATCCCACTTGTAAAGGACCTCCTCAAAGTGACTTGGGGGAAGCCATATTATCTGTAGCTGACCCAGGAGCTGTACTACCAGTGACATTCAAGTTAGTTCTCAAATCCTGCATCGGTGAATTGAAAGATTATTTCTTGTTAACAATGCAGGCAATTTTTGGACCGAAATTCTGTGCATTCACTGGCAGTGACCGGTTGTTTTCTGTGAAAGGGATGGAGCCTTCATTATGCACCCCAAATTAGAATGCATCTCACTCCAGGCGTGCTTTCTAGTGGTGATATACACAGAGATGTTGGAAACGAATGTTTGCACTTTGTTAATAAATAACTTGTCATTATTGGTGACATTACTTGCCTGAATCCAAAGTGAAGACATTTGTTAACCTGTTAGTTACACTTTTTTAGGCACACACACATATAATAACAAAAATACACGTAATACATTGGAATCACAAAAAATAGCCATGGGATATGATAAAACCCCACTGGCCTTCAAGTCTTGCAATGTCTGTTTTCCTAGTTAAGATCAATATATATATATGGCTCTTCAACTCTCTCTCTTTAAAATGTGTCAAGGCATAAACTTTACATGAAAATTTCCACATGTTTTATCCCTTTAACTACTCTGTCGGTACAGAAAAATAACTGTTGAGGTGCCAGAAATTTAGTGTGCTCCTACCTTTTCTCTTTGACATGACAACACTGACGTCATAAGCATGTGGTGTCAGCCCTGCCTACATTCTTTCTAATGGATTACAAAGAACACTTCTCCATCTCCTCCTTCCTCCATAATCATTCCTTAAAGGAGTTGTAAAGGCAGGAGGTTTTTTTTTATCTTAAAGTGTTACTAAACCCACAACAGTAAAATCTGTCTGTATATGCAGTATAGCATGCTTGTTATACTCACTGTGGAACCTAAGGGGTTAATCCTCTACATTGTGTAAAAAGGCTGTTTTATCCTGTATGCACAGATCCTTCCTTTCTTGCATAGTCGATCTTGGGAAGGCCAGCTAACACACAGGCAGTAGCCAACCAGCACATGCTCAGTTGTCTTTTTATGCTGGAGAGAACATTTACTTGACATTACACATGTGGGCGTGTATACAGGCTGCAGTGGAAATCTCCTCCTACCTGAACTCTCAACACTGGAGAAACTGTGCAGTTTATCACTTACCGTGGTATATAGATCAGCCTAAAAGGCTATATAGTGGCAATATTTTAATGTAAAAGATTTGTAAGGGGGGGGGGATAAATTATTTTCACATTACTGGGTTTAGTAACACTTGAATGCATTCTATGCATTAAGATAAAAAAAACCTGTGTGTAGCAGCCTCCCCAGCACCCTCCAATTACTTACCTGAGCTCCAGCAATGTCTACGAGTGTCTAAGCCATCTGGGACATGCCTCCTGATTGGCTTAGACACAGCAGCGGCACCATTGTCTGAATGGATTCACGGAGCTCTGACTCGGCTTGGGTGCCCCCATAGAGAGCTGCTGGCTGAGGGGGCATTCGATAGGAGGGAGGGGCCAGGAGCAGCAAAGAGGGACACAAGAGGAGGATCCGGACTGCTCTGTGAAAAGCCACTGCACAGGGGAGGCAAGCATAACATGTTTATTTAAAAAAAAAAAAAAAAAAAAAAAAGACTTTACAATCACTTTTAGTACAGGTAGTTAGCAACTCATAACCTTTCTGGCAGAATTGACGTATATTCTTTGCGCTTGTCGAAATTATATAACAAAACCCTTTGGTATATGTAACTGATGAAAAGGAAGCACGTAAAAGAATGTCATTGTTGGGATTCGCATACACTTTAAGGCATCTTTTTGGCAACTGTTTTAAGCAGTACTAGCATCTATCTTTTCGTACGATTACCATGTAATGGGAATTCTATTTTTTATGTTTTGTTTTTTTCTATATTTGTCTCCCTACTTCGGACACCATCTATGGTGTCGCCTAGGGCCGAAACAACTAATCGATTACTATTTTCATAATTGATTAATTGGCCTGCATACAGAATGCATTGTTTACATATCAAGTATTACAGTACAGCTCAGTACACCATCCATACAGGTCAGTAAGTGCCTGAGAACTTGTGAATGTGTGAAGAGCAATGCATCAGGGGACATGTAGTCCTGGGCAGGAAGTGAGTGGTTCTAAAGGCAGATGTTTTCTTTACCTTGCTATTGGGGCATTCTATACTATACTTTGCAGCTTGCTATTGGGGTAATCTGAAGGCAGGAGGAGCTAGACATGTAGATGGGGGTCTCAAGTAGTGGAAGATCGGGGCTGCTCTGTGCAAAACCATTACACAGAGCTGGTAAGTATATTTGTTGTTTTTAACAAAAAAAAACAAACACTTTAACCTCCCTGGCGGTATGATTATTTCGGATTTTAGGTGCTGAAAGCGGTACAATTATTTTGCATGGAAATTTGGCGTTTTATATTGTAGGTCTGTAATTCTTAACAATAAGACACTTAAATCTGTCCAAACAAGAGTCTAGTAGATATCCCAGGTATGATAAAGTCTGAAACACAAAAACATAAATTATAATATAATAAATTAAAAATAAATAATTTATAAAAATAAATAGTAATAAAATAAATTTCCCCACGATTCACTATCGCTCAATTCTGCAAGTGTTCTAATTTACTATCGCTGTTTTCTAGCTGGTCTAAAGCCACTTTTGACGTAAAGGGACACTTTTTGGTTGCTATGGACAATCTCCAGTTTCCAGGCAGAAAGAACAGTATATATCACATAAAACTGCATGCAGGGCATGGGCCAAAGCACTGGGGACAAAAGGGATGTGAAATAATTTTATACAGTACTGTAATCTGTAAGATTACAGTACTGTATGTGTTATGATTTTTTACTTTTTTTGAATTTGCCGCCAGGCTCCGCCCCCGTGCGTCGCGACGCTCGCAGGGAACGGAGCCTGGCACGGAGAGGCTTCGGAGGAGGACGGAGCCCACGGACACTGCGGGGGACATCGCAGGATCCCGGGGACAAGGTAAGTAAAGGCACACCAGGATCCTGCGATGTAATCCCAAGTGTGGCTCGGGGTTACCGCTAATGGTCCTGAATTTTAACCCCGAGCCACACTCGGGAAAACCGCCAGGGAGGTTAAAGACTCAGGTAAGATCAGCATCTGAACCCAGAGAAGGTGGAGGCTAATAGACTGGAGGTAATATAAGGCATCACAATTACATTTAAAGTAAACGTTTACCAGTATTGTGCATTATATTTAAAATGATCATATCCATGGAAAAAAAGTCTCTGCTTTTCGTACTACTTAAATAAAAAAGATTTATATTTCCCTTCCACCCTGCATGTAGCTTCATGTCTGACTCTTATTTAAAATGGCCACATATCCTACTTCTGGGTGTATTTATTATTGTGTGTGTGTGTGTGTGTGTGTGTGTGTGTGTATATATATATATATATATATATATATATATATATATATATATATATATATATATATATATATATACACACACACACCTTCACTGTTCCACGGTAAAAAAAAAAAAAATGAACCCCTTTTATAGTAGTGATTATTTGCTAACTTTGTACTATAAACAGCTAATTGGAGTGTTTGTGTTTTTTTTTTTTTTTTTTTTTTTTTAACCCCATTATGACAGGTGATACAAAAAAAAGCATGCTGCTGCTGCTACTAAACGTCATGGTTTCCTATTGGACATGTTCACATCTATGCTTTTTTTTCAGCTGCTGCTTACTTGGAAAGGGTCAAGGACTTTTTTGAACGCAAAACGGTGCTTTTTTTGGTTCAATATACTTCAATGGAGAAGCTGCAGAAAAGCATGTAATGCGTTTTTTCAGCAATTTGTGTTTTGTTTTTTAATCTGCCCAACAACAAATTGGGCAAAAAAAAAAAAAAAGCATAAAAAAATGCAAATTGCTGCAAAATCACGTTTGCAAAAATCAAAACGCACTGCAGAAACAGAACAAAAGCAAACTGCGAAATATTTATACAAAAAAATCTTTGTACTTGCTAAATTAAAGAATGATGTTTGACATTTTCACTTGCTTTAACATTCAGTTTTAAAATGAATGTAATTTCTGAAAGAAAACCACACACACTGTCTGAAAATTCCTTTTGACCAAGAAGTTTTCTATTTCTAAATTTTCCTGTCACTGTGGTTGAAAATGAACGGCGATTTGACCCCACTAACGATTAGAAAATTGAATGAACGTTTTTAAAATTACTTTTTTTTTTTTTTTTTTTTTTTTTTTTTAAGGAAAACATTGTTTTTATATGGCCAGCATGTAGTTGGTTATTTATATTTACCACTACATAGAGATATATAAGAATAAATTGCCTTTTTTTTTAAACTTTACATATTAACTAAATTATTCACTGCACTAATTTTTTTTAGGTTATTAAGCGAAACAATAATTGGCCATCTAATTGATTATGAAAATAATCGTTAGATGCAGCCCTGGTGTCTCCTATTCTACTGTACTGTATGGAACCTCAGACAGTGAGCTCTGATGGTACAGAATGAGCAGGACTTCCCCTCCTCCTCCGGAAGCGAAGGTGTGCTTTCTGGAGGAATGTTGGTGCCTAGGTATTTAACGCCTAAACCTTTTTTTACCTTGATGCATTAAAGTAAAAAAAAAAATCTTTAGGCATATTTATCGCCCTCTCACCCCCCTTTATATACTTGCCTTCAGTTCAGTGTTGTGCGCGTCTGCAGCTCTTCTCTCCCCTCACTTCCTGGTCTCACAGGCTGTGCCGAGGCACTGGGAGCCACTGGCTTCTGCTGCTGGCGACCATAGCTAGTGGTAGGGGGACAGGGCCAAGTCTCGCTGTCTGTGTATGTGTATACACATACACAGGCAGAGGGGCTCTGGGACAAGCCTGCATGAGTGCCGCCATAGGACCCGGTTTCCAGTGAAGGTACTCGCCAGAAGCGCTGGTGGGGGACCCAAGAAGAGGAGGTTCAGGGCACTTTCTGTGCGATTCAGTTTCACAGAGCAGGTTAAGTATAAACCTTTTCATTATTTTTACTTTTTGTTACGTTTACTGTCACTTTAATTTTACTTCACTATCAGCTATTTTTGTTGACATGATTTTGGGGTCATTGACACTTCGGTGTTTCAGGCTATGATCTAGCACACCTTAAACTGCACTGAAGCACATGGAAAGTTTTTAAATCGGTTTTATTTAATTCTTGCTGCATCTGGTGAGTTTTCTCGGGAATCCCAGAAGGGATAAATGGTACTGCATATAGAACATTCTAATGCAGCCTTTCTCAACCTGTTTAATATGGAGGAACACTTAAAAAATACCTTTCAAGTCTCAAGCAACCCCCTCCCCTGCTAGTTATAGCTACAGCGCCCAATACATTAGTGTGGATAGAAAGGTAAAAAATTAAATGCAATAATGTGTGTGTGTTTTTGTTTTTTTTGGGTTTTTTTTGGGCCAATATAAAGTGAGCATTTACAATGTTACTGGTGGTCAGTGGAAAGAATGACCCCATTGTAGATACCACATAATAATAATAATAAATTTGGTGTCACTGGAAAACTTATCTGAGAGGCAGAAATTGCTCAAGGTACTCTTGGGTTTCATGGAACCTTAGTTGAGAGAGGGTGTGTAATGCATGGACATGCACAGAGGTGTTCATTGTGCCCTAACACTTCTAAACTAGATAAGTAAACGTCAGGATGGATACCTCGTCGGTTGAGCCCAAACAGGGTTTTTATTGGTTTTTGAGGATCTGATACCGAGAGCTCCCACTCCAATCCTTTCCCCCCTCTTGCAGCTTCAAGCATATATGGGTTTATTTATATATTTATAGATTTATTCATAACTGGCATTAGCAGGGATTTGCACCTTGAGGGATCCTTATTTTTAGTTCTCACAAATGTCAGGATGGATTGGATTGTAATTGTTTATCTAATTGTTTAACTATAAGTGAATCTTTCCTGAAGGATCAAGTACAATAAAAATGCGTTTGGAGAGCGAAGTGGCTTTAGCTTACATACAGTAATAAACTTTGATTAATATGCCTCTAACATTTTTTAACATGGTAAAATGGCTATAAATTTTGCCTAAATTAGCAATCTGTTTCTATAATATCCCTTTACAAGTGAGAGCTGTATACAGAGGTTTTGGGTGGAGGGTATGCTATTGGCCCACTTTTAGTACCACCCTATGCCCTGTTTCCATGCTCCTCGTGCCTCTAGTAAATACCACACTTTTAGATGCCCAATAAAGTCTGAGGAATCCCCAATGCTCAGTCGATTGGAAGGCTGTGCTCTAACTTTTAGAGTAGTGAAATTGTATGGAATTGCGTTGCCCATTATTTTGTCTCGTTTATGTCAACTTTTTTTAAGTGTATCTTGAAATCTTGATGTTCTTTCCCCCCCTTTTTATTTATTTATTTTTTTTCATTTTAAAAACCTGGTACTGCCTACGTGATATAACAGAAGATTAAATATGGTGCGCAGACTGCATTCTCCCGCCAGTCACATTCTGCAAGTTAAAGGAAATGTACGGGCGCAGCATTCACTTTCATTATACAACATCACCATTGTAATAGCAATAAAAACAATAGTTCTTTTTGACAATCCAAAATAAGCTTACTTGAAATCTCCTTTCATATTGGAAGTTCTTCCTGTCTGCTGGCCTCCTCCTCTGCTGATTACTTTCAATGTCTAAGGACTACATGTCCCATGGTACCTTGCTGCCAGTAAGCAGTGAATCATGTACTGACTTCACCTCTTGAAACTCCTCCTCCTCAGCATTTCAGAAGGCAGGCTCTGTGAAATGTGTGACACAGCAGTGCCTACTCACAGGCCATAGTGAATACTAGTTGCAGAATTCAAGGAGGTTAATGTGTGAGGATCTTCACAGAGCAAGTTGACAAACGTTCAAGATCATTCCGATTAATAGGAGGAGGCTAGAAATGTTTGAAATACAATGTTGAATAATTAAATAAAAATGATATCTTAAAATAAGAGGAAATACCTGCTCTGTGCAACGATATTGCAGAGAAGTCTCCTGGCGCGGTCAACTTTTCCCTACTCCTATGTGCCTTCTTGGCAAGTCGGGTGTGAAGAAGACACACGTGTGGGTATGCTTCTGAGCCAAATTGTGTGTGTCCATAGACATACTCGGCGCTGGTAAGCTATGCCCCTGCGCCTTTGTCACCGGAGTCTGATTGACAGCAGCAGAAGCTTATGGCTCCGCTGTCCTCAGTTTTCTGGTGAAAGCAGGAAGTGAGGGGATGGTGATGGCGCTGCAGCAGTGAGAGGAGCCAGGTAAGTGTTTAGGGATATGGGGTAGGTAGGCTAGGTAGTGCAGTGCGTTTTTACCTTAAGACAGAGCATGCATTGAGGTAAGAAACCCTTTTAGACTTTAGAACCACTTTTGGTCTCGCCGGACTAATAAAAGTGATTGTTTGTTTTTTTTTTGTTTTTTTCTGAAAATTGTTACATATCATTAGAAGCTTGCATGAAGTTGATGCAGATAATAAATAATAAAACCTTAACTTGTGACGTATACCATTCATGGTTTTGTTTTTACATAAGACCATCAAATTAGATGTCATTTTGCCATCTTTTTTTCCTCGTTTAGTATGCAGATTGTGCACAGTTTGAACGCTTGTGTTTTGCACGTGAATGAACGTAAATAAAATCTGTAGCATCCTGTTTCCAGCATTTCTAGGCTGGCTGCATGTTTTCCTTGCTCATTTCTTTCACATAGCACTGTCTGGTTATAGAAGGAACTGTTTGCCCTTGAGCTAGAAGACCTTCTCCGGATGATTCCTCCATCTCAGGTACTCTCAGTTGACTGAGTGAGAGTAATTGGTGCCATTCATTATCTGCTCACCAGGCCGGTTATAGCCAGTTCTCCCCATTAGCATAACAATGCGAGTCAACAGCATTCTGATTTGGTGGGTGCCCAAGTCATCTGACCTGTTACTAGAGGTTAAAGTGTTAAATGAAGGTATTGCAGGGGGGTGGAGACCACCCTTTCCCTGCTGGGGCCAAGTGCTTTCATCTAGAGATTCACTGTGACCACCAGGATTCTCCCAGCCTGCTCTGTAGAGGGGGAAACGTATCCACACACCACTGCTGTTCATATATAAAGGGTTGCTGGGAAAATGACAGATCCTGTGACTGCTGCACTGAGCTCACCGGTTCTCACACACAATCCCTCTCCCTGCATGCTGTCTTCCTTTGTTTCTAAATCGGGGACAGGGCAGTATAGGTGGAAGCCACACAGTTAAATGAACACTGAAGCATATCAAATTCAGCTTCTGTTACATCAGGCTGGCTGCTAGTTCTAATCTATTTGGCTTTCACATACAGAAAGAGGAAAGATAATGCATCTTCTATATGTACCATGCTGTGGGCATCTTTCTTTTCACCGGATTGCCTTCAGAGGAAAACTGCTCCAATCACCTTGCTTAAAAATAGGCATCAGACTTGTTAGCACTGCATATGCAAACTTCTCTAACGGCGGTGACCCCTGCAGGTTAAAGGTGGTACTGTGCTTTGGCCTGCAGTGGGGGTACTCATTACAAGCATGGATGCTGACTGTGGTTCATGTGGCACAATAATATGGGAGCACTGTTTTTGTTACCTACAATAATGAATCCTCCTATGTTTGCTGTTACCCTTCCCGCCTGTTATGCAGTTTTGCCCAAGCTGGTGTCTCTACATATTATATACACACTTGAAAAAGTATTCACACCCCTCGAAATTTTCCACATTTTGGCTTGTTACAACCAAAGTCGTAAATGTTTTTAATTGGGATTTTATGCGATAGACCAACACAAAGTGGCACATAATATTGAAATTGAGGGAAAATGATAAATGGTTTTATAAATGTTTTACAAATACCGTAATGGTGTATAACACACGCTTTTTTTCCCCTTAAAATCAGGGGAAAATCGTGGGTGCATGTTATACACCCATCCCCGCCAATCCCCCGCTGATTGTGAGCGGAGGAGCGAGTGCCGCCAATATACATACATAGCCGAGTGTATTTGGCTAGTCTCGGCTCCGCTCACAGTCACGCCCAGTCCCGCCCTATGATGGGCATAACACAGGGACTGGGCGTGACTGTGAGCGGAGCCGAGACTAGCCGAATACGCTACATGTATGTGTATCGGCGGCGTGTGGCTCGTCTTGGCTTCGCTCACAGTCCCATCATTGGACCTGTGTTATGTCCATCATAGGATGGGACTGCGAGAGGAGCCGAGAAGAGCCAAGATACACAGGGCCGGCTCTGTGTATCTTGGCGGTGCCATATTTAAACTGCAGTGACACTGACAAGGTTGCAATTACACTGACAAGGCTGCAGATGGACACTGATAAGGCTGCATTGATGGGCATTTAAATGTAAGTTTTTGTTTTTTTTTCTTAAGTTTTTTTCCTTAAAATTCCCTCCTAAACTTGGGGTGCGTGTTTATACGCCGATAAATATGGTATGTGAAAAGTGTGGCATACAAGTGTATTCAGCTCTTCTGAGTCAATACTTTGTAGAACCACCTTTCACTGCAAGTCTTTTTGGGGATGTCTCTGCCAGCTCTGCACATCTAGAGTGAAATTTTTGCCCATTCTTCTTTCCAAAATAGCTCAAGCTCTGTCAGATTGGATGGAAAGCGTCTGTAAACAGTCTTGCCACAGATTCTCAATTGGATTTCGGTTTGGAGTTTGACTGGGCCATTCTAACACTTGAATATGCTTTAATCTAAACCATTCCATTGTAGCTCTGGCTGTATTTTTAGGGTCGTTGTCCTGCTGGAAAGTGAATCTCTGCCCCAGTCTCAAGTCTTTTGCAGATTCCAACAGGTTTTCTTCTAAGATTGCCCTGTATTTGGCTCCATCCATCTTCCCATCAACTCTGACCAGCTTCCCTGTCCCTGCTGAAGAAAAGCACCCCCACAACATGATGCTGCCCCCACTATTTTTCACGGTGGGGATGGTGTGTTCAGGGTGATGTGCAGTGTTGGTTTTCTGCTACACATAACATTTTGCTTTTAGGTCAAAAAGTAACATTTTGGTCTCATCTGACCAGAGCACCTTCTTTCGCATGTTTGCTGTGCCCTCCACATGGCTTCTCACAAATTGCAAACAGGACTTCTTAGAACTTTCTTTCAACAATGGCTTTCTTCTTGCCACTCTTCCATAAAGGCCAGATTTGTGGAGTGCACAACTAATAGTTGTCCTGTGGACAGATTCTTCCACCTCCCATTTTTTTCATAACCTAACCCTGCTTTAAACTTCTCCAACTTTATCCCTGACCTGTCTGGTGTGTTCCTTGGCCTTCATGATGATGATTGTTCACTAAGGTTCTCTAACAAACCTCTGAGGACTTCACAGAACAGCTGTATTTATACTGAGATTGAATTACACACAGGTGGACACTATTTGCTAATTAGGTGACCACTTAAGGAAAATGGTTCCACTAGATTATAGTTAAACAGTGTTCCACCCAAAAGTGGAACTTCCACTTTAAGCACTGACACCCCCCCCCCCCCCCCCCTTTACATGCCACATTTGGCATGTCATTTTTTTGGGGGGGGGGGGGGAGTGGGTGCCTACTTTAGAGAGGGACTTCCTGTCCCAATTCCTCCTTATGCCCACGGGCTGCCTCCTCTCCCCTAGGCGGTCCCTCCCTCTCGGACAGGTCCCAGAAGATTGCCTGTTCACTGGGAGAGCGCAGCATGACTCGCGCCCGGACGTGAAGCCGCAAGCTGTCACAGCCAGGTGCCCATAGTTCCAATGGATATGCCGAGGAGAGGGAGAGGAGCGGGGCTCTGTGCGGCCACATCGCTGGACCATGGAACAGGTAAGTGTCTGTTTATTAAAAGTCAGCAGCTAAACTTTTTGTAGCTGCTGACTTAAAAAAAAAAAAAAAAAAAAAAAGCCTTTAAATCCGGTTCAAGAGTAAAGCGGGCTGAATACAAATACACGCCACACTTTTCACATATTTGTTTGTAAAAAATGTTAAAAACGATTTATCATTTTCCTTCCATTTCACAATTATGTGCCACTTTGTGTTGGTCTATCACATAAAACCTTATTTAAAATGCATTTTACGTTTTTGGTTGTAACATGACAAAATGTGGAAAATTTCAAGGGTTATGAATAATTTTTCGAGGCTATGTGTGTAGTTATAATTTTTTTTGTTGTAAGAGGGTGAGTTTTCCAAAAAATGTGGGCTCATGCACACAGGCATATTTGTTTTTTGGCGGTATCTTCCTGGCAGAAAGATCATGTGTAAAGTTGTCCTTACCACTGTATGCATGTAACAATTGTGCTAACGTTTACATGCTTACATGGAACGTATTGGTCAGCGCTGCTGCTTTGGGCCATCATGTAAATATCAGCAATGTGTAGCCCAGGGATTCCGTTGCCACTGATTAGACACTATTGATGTTTGCATCTACCCTTGAATAAGTTGTTAATATTCAGTCATTAAGAATCCACTGAAGTCCTTTGCTGCATTAACATGTTGGCCTTGAGCAGTGGGGGTGGCCAATAGGGTCCATATACACTGCACCAATGTTTACAGCATAACATACGGCCCATGCGTAGGACCGTGAACATCGTTTTTTCAAGTTTTGGTTAATGCAGCTAAATGCTGTAGACCAGGGGTCTCCAAACTTTTTAGCCCAAGGGCTACATGTAGATTTTATAAAATATTCGCGGGCCGAAAATTATTTTTTTTTTTTTTATAAATAAATGAATAAAATTTAAATAATCTCATCATAGCCTTTCTGCATGTCTGTGTCCCCGTCAGAGTCTCCTTGCACATTGTGAACCCATCAGAGCATTTCCGCACATCTGTGTCCCCCATCAGAGCATTTCAACATGTCTGTGTCCCCATCAGACCCTTTCACACATCTCTGTCCCCCATCATAGTCTCCCCAATATCAGTGTCCCCATCAGAGTCTCCCCATCAACATTGTCCCCATCATTGATGTGCCCAGTATCAGTCTCCCCAGTATCAGTGTCCCCATCATCGGTCTCACCGGTATCAGTGTCCTCAGCAGTCTCCCCATCAGTCCATCATCAGTGCTGCCCCACCGGTGTCCCCAGCAGTCTCCCCATCATCGGTGTCCCCAGCAGAGTCTCCTGTACATGTACATTCGCCACTTGCCTCGAGCAGCTCTCCTGCACCTCCCGACTCCCACCTGCTGCTACACACGTGGAAGGATCTCTAATACAAACATCGGACGGGAATCCGGGAGGTGCAATGTTGATGACGTCGTTGGTTGCTAGGACAGGCAGTCCCAGCAGCCAATCCTCAGCACAGCGTGGCAGCATGGGAGGGTGTGGGGGAGCGGCTTTGTTTTGCGGGACCTGCCAGTCATACTGACGATCTGCTGCTTTTAAAGGCAGCAGATCGCCAATGCTCTGAGTCTGGGTGAGCCGCAGGCCAGGGAAAAGGCACAAGCGGGCCGGGGTTTGGAGACCCCTGCTGTAGACCATGATAGAGCAGTGTGTACGGGCCCGTAGCAGACAATACTGCTGTGTTCTGATCTGTATAAGGTACAGATCTGTACAAAACAAATTGGCACACCTGTGTGCATGAGCCCTGGATATGTAAAAGTTTCAGGAACTTATAAGGGGACATGGGGATTTCCATGTACCATGTGTTGCTGATTGGAGGGGGAGGGGAGAGAAAAACTCCCTCCTTAACCAGTTTGCGTCCAGACTCCAGAGCAATTTTTTTCATTAAAAAAAAAAAAGTAAAAATCTGCATTTTTGGCCATCAAATTACTTAAAACCCCAGAACAGAGACCCTGTAGAATAAAAAGACAGTAGTTGCAATTTATGTTGCTTGATATTTACACAACTGTTCCTTTTAAACCTATGTTTTTGGGAAAAAAATATAATAAAATGAACACATACACTCACTAGAATACCCAATTTTTTGGTCAAATATATAAAAGATGGGGTTGCGTTGAGTAAATACCGAACATGTGAAGCCTTAAAATTGCATGCGCCTGTGATATTGTGAAAAACTGATGGCCAAAAGTCTTCATAGGTGATGATTTAAAAGACTTTGCTGCTCATCAGTTTAGGGTTAACTGTGAGGTATGGTGCTAGAATTGCTCTCATTCCAACATTTCTCACGTGTGATGCAGTTGCGGTTTACATACACGTGTGCTGTGTGTATATTTTACATTTGTGGGTGTGTGCAGGGCAATGGGGGTTACAATTTTAATAGTGAGAGGGTGGCAGTTGTGCACATTTTAAAGGTTTGCAACCAGATAAGATTGGATGGTGAAGGATTGGTTATGTTTTCGTGCACATTTTTGATTAGTGTTTGGAGAGGCTTTTTCTAACTCTCATTTCTTGCAATTTGCACATTTTGGATTTATTTTAGTTTTCAGATATTTTGACACTTGTCTTGACACTTTTTTTTTTTTTCTTTATTTATTTTTTGTTACGATTTTTATATGTGAGGTTAAATTTAATTGGATATTTTGATATTTTAATTCTTTTTCTTTGGTGCTTCAAATATTCATCTGTACTACATTTTAGGGGCCTGTTCAAACTGGTGTGCTTTTGCCACAGTAAAATGCACCTTTCCCAGTGTGCCAAAAGTGCATGAAAATGTATTTATTTATTTTCGTTTTGTGTTTTTAGAAAGTGCTGCTTGCTGGCTGTATCTTTGGTGCCTTGTTTGAAAAACACACCTTCCATTATAGTCAATGGAAACGCACTGCACCTTTTTATGTTTTCTGAGTCGCATCAATTTTTTTCCCCAGGTGAACGGGGGAGGAAAAAGCATGTTGTAAAACCTATTATGTATTGCATTAAATTTTAACGCTGCACATTTAAAGCACAATGTGCTTTGCAATGCACCAGTGTGAACAGGCTCTTAAGCCCAGCCATAGCAGGTCCCTCCTGTATTAAATTGTGTTGTAACTTTAC
The DNA here is from genome assembly GCF_042186555.1 of Aquarana catesbeiana. Classification (NCBI taxonomy): domain Eukaryota; kingdom Metazoa; phylum Chordata; class Amphibia; order Anura; family Ranidae; genus Aquarana; species Aquarana catesbeiana. Next base: position 520,510,516 of record NC_133328.1, read on the forward strand.
TGGCTGCTCTCATGTTGTAAAGTGATGCGTAAACTCTTGGCACGATATAGAACCTGTATAATAATAATATAATAAAATACATAATATATGATATTTTATATTAATAAAATCTATAATAATAATAATTAGGGCTACAACTAACGATTATTTTCATAATCGATTAGTTGGCCGATTATTGTTTCAATTAATCGGTTAATAACCTTAAAGTATGGTGTATAATTTAGTTAATATGTAAAGTTTTTAAAAAAAGGTAATTTATTCTTAAATATCTCTATGCAGTGGTGAATAAATATAAATAACCAACTATATGATTAGGGAGAAAAATATATAATCCACTCTGAGAATAACAGACAAAAATTTTATTTTAAGAACGTTCATTCAATTTTCGAATCATTAGTGGGGTCAAATCGACGTTTATTTTCACACAGTGATGGTAAAATAATAGAAAAAACTTCTTGGTCAAAGGAATTTTTTGACAGTGTATGTGGTTTTCACTCAGAAATGACATTCATTTTAAAACAGAATGTTAAAAGCAAGTGAAATTTTCAAACAACATTCTTTCATTCAGCGAATGTACAAAGATTTTTCATCTGAATATTCTCGTCTGAAAATTGATTCCTTATGGATAGCATAAGGCACGGTGCACACCTATGCAGTTTGGTTTTGATCTGTTTCTGCAGTGCTTTTTGCTGTGCATTTTGATTTTTGCAAACGTGATTTTGCTGCGATTAGCGTTTTTTGCATTTTTTTTTTTTTGTTTTTTTTTAATGCTTTTTTTTTTTTTTTTTGCCCAATTTGTTGTTGGGCAGATAAAAAAAACACAAATTGCTGCAAAAACACACTACATGCTTTTCTGCAGCTTCTCCATTAAAGTGTATTGAACCAAAAAAAAGCACCGTTTTGCGTTGAAAAAAGTCATCAACACTTTCCAAATACACAGCGGCTGAAAAAAAAAAAAAGGATAGATGTGAACATGTCTCATAGCAAACAATGTTAAATGAGCTGTAGTGCGTTTCTGCAAAAAGCACCAAAAAACACATGGATGTGAACCATGCGTTTAGTAAAATAATGGGGTTAAAAAACCTAAAATTAACCCTTTATAGTACAAAAAGAGCAAATGGCTACTGTAAGGGGTTAATTTATTTTTTACTGTGGAACAGTGAAAGTAATATTTACAGTAGTGATTATTTGCTCTTTTTGTACTATAAAGGGCTAATTTTAGTTTTTTTAACCCCATTATGTTACTGGCCGATTAATTGATTATGAAAATAGTAATTGATTAATTTATATAATCGATTAGTTGCTTCGGCCCTAATAATAATAAATATATAATGTGAACCAGCCGAGATTTGAACCGCATATGGGCAGGCTGAATGTACCCAAGTTGGTTGATCGATCAACTTGGGATACAACCAGCCTGTGGGATTGTACATGCGATTAGCAGTAATCGCTGTGTTCTCCCAGCAGGGGTGGCTCCTGTGGTTGCAGGAAAGAAAATCGCTTCACTATCGCTACGTCACTAGCTTTAGTTCCTGTCCTCTTGGTAAGTTGTCAAACACATTTACATATAAAATAAAAGTTTATAAAGTCCCTTTTTTATCTTCTATCTAACCCCCAGAGCTCTCTTCCCTTATTCAAGTGTTCCCTGGTGTTCCTGTATTGCTGTACTTTGACATTGCTCACTATGGAATGAGTTGAGAGAACAACTCCCTGATAATGAGCAATCATTGCGCAGAATAGGCAAATTAATACAAACATCCTTTTTAAAGTGAATGTTTGGCCTTTATTCCACCCTTGTTTACTAAAGCATAAAGAACATGATTCACCACTGCATCATGAAATGTGAGGTGAATAAAATAGACAAGTATGTATTTTGTTAGAGCATGTTCCCATTCAGGGCAGGAAGAGAGCATTTTGTGGCAAGCACTGATGGATTCCCCAGGTTTTAGGTCATTGGCCTCAGTTGGAATTTTTCAGAGGCTTGATCTATAGATTTGACTTCATAAGGATGGTAGACAATCTCATGTTAATCCACAGGCAAAGATTTTCAAGATATGTGAACTTTCATCTTGTGTAGAAGTTTTAGTTGTGTGTACTTTGCTTCGTTTTATGTTAAGCTCAGAGGTCCTGGATGGGTGGTGTTCACAGGTCACCTCCATGCAGTTAGTGGTGTCCTGGTGAAAGTATGATGGCTCCCTCTCCCTATGCATTGAATCACAGACTTCATGAGCCTCAGGCAAAAATGGAAACAAATAATGAGGGTGTTAACAGCAACCCTGGGCACTACTAATACCAGCCAGGAATTTATCTTGATGAAAATTATTTTTTTGTCATGTCAGTGCAGCCTTGTCAGTGCAGCCTTGTCAGTGCAGCCATGCCCAGTGCAGCCATGCCCAGTGCAGCCTTGCCCAGTGCAGCCTTGTCCAGTGCAGCCTTGCCCCTAGCCGAGTAGGTTCGGATAGCTCCGCTCGGAACTACGAGTGGAGCCGAAAGTGAACGAGAGCCGCCGGAAAGAGCCGAGGACGGGCTCTGTGTATTTCGGCGCCGGCGGCGCCATTTTCAAATCGCGGTCGGCGATTTTGAAGTTGTGCAGCTCGGGATCGGCGTATAACACGCACCTGCGACTTTCCCCTGATTTTAAGGGGAAAAAAGTGCGTGTTATACGCCGATAAATACGGTATGTGGTTGCTGTAAAATATATTACCCAGGTTATTTTTGTTTATTTCCGAGGTTTTCAGATAAGGCTCAAACATTAATTTTAAAAAGCTGGTTCAAATAACGATTTCTTTACATGATATTTACTTAGACTATCTTCCTTTAAAGTGGAGTTCCACCTGTTTTTTTAGTTTGTGATGTGGTGCGATGTGGCCGCTGGAGGCTAGCTCCTCTCCCTCCTCTCCACAGCGCCGTCATGGTAACTGTGGGCACCCGGCTGTGAAGCCGTAAGCTGCGCTATCCTATTGGCCAGCCGATCTTCTGGGACCTGAGTTGTGTCCCAGAAGATTGGCAGGGAGGAGTCGCCTAGGCGGCCCAAGATAGGAAGCAGGAAGTGGGACAGGAAGTCCCACAAAAAAAAGGGTACACCCCCCCCCCCCCCAAAAAAACATGTGGCATGTCAGGGGGCGAGGAGTGCTTAAAGCGGAAGTTTCACTTTTGGGTGGAACTCTGCTTTAATCACCTGCAGAATCAAAGGGGAGTGCCATCCTTTTCGGGTTCTGTTGCAATTGACATTGTTGTCAAACACTGTGGACAGGCTTGCAGGAGGGGAGGGCCCTGAGATGACATTGGACTGAAAGTGGCTCCTTCATTGCCTAAGCTAGGGCAAGGAGGTTACATCGCTATATACATGAAAGCAAAACACTGACTTCCCATTAAAAAAAATGTGTTGCAGCATTTAGAACTTGCCAAATATGCCGCAGAAATCTCCCTCCACTGAGTCTGGCTGCATCCATTTTAACTGTGGGCAGCTGAAGCTGCTTGCCTGTTCACTTCCTGGATTTACACAGACACACAAAGGCATGCCTCCAGCTCTGCAGCTCTTGTTGGCCCTCTTATGACTCACCCCCTCCCTTTCTGGCAAACTCTCACTCTCAACAACAAGGGCAGAGGATTTAATAGATGGAAAGATGAAAAAAAGTCTCAAGGTCTGCTTTAATTGTAGGTTCAATATACACTTTGTTTGTGTAGTCCCTCTGTCAGACTGGCACTCACATTGATACTCTGCTAATCTTTGATCCTTTGCACACATTGTCCGTATTTCCTCTTTTCACCGCCAGCCCCTGAGGAAGAGGGGGTTGAGCTGCTGAAACTTGTTGGCTTTACCTACTCCATCTTTTATCAAGATTAGCAAATATTTACTAAGACAGGAAATGACATATTACAGAATATTTGCCTTTCGGTCCATCGCATCAACACCGATTTTATACAAATACCTGTTGAGCCTGCCAGTGAAATCCACCTAATGCAGCTTAGTAAATGGGTTTGGGACTTGTTTAGACTGTGAAACTGGAGCCTTTAGATGTAGTTTAACTGCAGTAGAGAAAGTTGCCACCATCTTTGCTCTGCTGTGTGGCTGTGGCTTGAGAATCAGAGGGACGGAACAGAATTCCTTTTTTTTTTTATTTTTTTGTGATAACTGTATTTTCATCAAATTATTTAGCTGGATTTCAGCTTTGATGCTAGTTACTGAGGCAAATAAAAGAGGACATGGTCATAAAAAATGGATACTGATTTATTAGGCTTCCTCCTTAATTAAATAATCTCATTGTAATGCTAAATTCTGTAACAGCTGTCAGCTCAAAGTAGGATTAACCCATTGGGGGCAGAAGGTGTCCGCAAGCACATTGTTCTCAGAGGATACTCTTCATTCCAATAGATGGGTTTTGAAGAGTTGCTTAGCAGGCCTCCCAATAATTACCTCCATGCTGACAAGCAGTTGGTGGCAGAAGAAGTAATTTAATCCAAACTCAGCTGTTGAGTTGCAAAGGCATTGAAGCATCTGCCGAAGCTGTGAGATAGGTGTGACCACAGGTGTCAAAGATGGGCAGCTTCATATACCCGCTATTGCTCCCGTGTGAATGGAGTCAAGTAACTGTTACTTGTGAAAGTGTATAGTGCCTCTTTATTATAGTTTTAAGGGTCATTCTGGAGGCTTACAGCAGGCAGGTTTAAAATGTTAGTTTGACCCTACGTTTTTGTGAAGTGCGGATTCCAATTCGTATACATAATTTGTCATGACTTCAGATTAGAACATTCCAAAGCATGCTAGTTCTTTCCCATCTCTTAGAAAGCCTAGATGGCCGGTTGATGCAAGGAACCATGAATGATGGCATTCAAAGGCCAGTAGCCCATAGCTGCCATTTTAGGAAACGTTGACTATGGAAACTGAACCTTGATTGGTTGTTAGTAGTTGCTGAGCTCTCATTATCACTGCTCCCGCCAGTGTCCTGTTCAACATACTTGACCATTTCCCTAGAATCTGCAAACCTGTCCAGATCCTTAACTTTGCAAATCTTGTTTATCTTCATGGACTATGTAACCCAAATACTATATTAAAAAGTTCATGGGATCGCCACCTCTTAGTTCCACATGTGGAGCTGTGGTCACTCCGACACTAGCATGATGGTGTTTTGAGTAAGGGGAAAGGGAGCACTGTGCGTGCATGGGTTAGGAGATCAGCTAATTCTCAAATGAACAGCCTTCCCGACTGAGACAGGATGAATAGGTTATATTTGGAGATTTTAGCAGCTCTGCTTTAATCCTTGGGCATGTTTTAATGTCTGCAGATTTCCAAAAAAAGTCTTAAGAATCCATCAGAACAAGAAATTGTTCTCTAAATTCTTAAGAGTTTGTAAGCAAAAAGAAAAAGTCTTATTTACAATGGTTAAATGTGCAATTAAAGATTTTAACACAGGTTTTGCATATTTCTTTTGTCCTCTATAGATTAAATACTATAAGCTGTACGATCTTAGAGACATGAGCGTGTTTCTCCTAACACCTTATGGATGACATGTTGTCTCTTTAATGCTTTCACAGCTGCTTGATCCTCTTGAAAATAGGTTAATCTGGACAAGAAGTAGCCGGTCCTCCCTTCACCTTATTCTGGGTGAACCAATAACAAAATGATTTCACTGGTTCACCAACAAGAGACTGCTAGGAAAAAACTGGACACATACACTACTGTCCCATTGTATAAGCTATATACAGTCTTTTTAGATGTACCAATGGCTGTGTAGTGTGAGGACCCACCTAACTAATCCAATACATTTTCAAGCAGAACTCCGTCATTTTCTATCAAATCTTCTGCTTTTGTTGTTTTGACTTTGGATAGTAAAACACTTTTTTTTTTTTTTGCCAGTAATTGCCTCAGACAGCCCACTTCCTGTTTCTTGTCTGGAAAAATGCTTAGACTTATGACATCGTGCACCTCTCTCTCTCTCTCTCTCTCTCTCTCTCTCTCTCTCTCTCTATGGAGGGGGGGATGAGTCATAAGAGGGCCCAGGAGAGCTGCAGAGCTGCCCTTGTGTGTCCTGGTAAATCCAGGAAGTGAACAGGCGTGTTATACGCCGATCCCCGCTGTTTTTGAGGGGAAAAGCCACCGCCGCTGAAAAAGACCGTGAAGAGCAGAGCCGAGTACACAGTACACTTGGGTCAGCTCTTCTCGGCTGCGCTCGTAGTGACGCCGTCCCTGCTGTCTGAGTGGGAGAGGAGCGAGCGTCGCCGAAAAAGGCCAAGCCGAGTGTACTGTTTGCTCGGCTCTGCTCGCAGTCCCACCTCCTAGCCCCGCCATTGGACCAGTGATGTGTCCATCATAGGAGCCGGGCCAATGGGCGGGACTGCGAGACGAGTGGCGCATTAATTTAAAAAAATCTCAGGGGCACAGTGATTAAACGATAATGCTGCGGATGAACACTGGGCAAGGCTGGACACTGGGCAAGGCTGCAGGTGAACACTGGGCAAGGCTGGACACTGGGCAAGGCTGGACGCTGCAAGGCTGAACACTGGGCAAGGCTGGACGCTGCAAGGCTGGACACTGGGCAAGGCTGCAGATGAACACTGGGCAAGGCTGGACACTGGGCAAGGCTGCAGGTGAACACTGGGCAAGGCTGGACACTGGGCAAGGCTGGACGCTGCAAGGCTGAACACTGGGCAAGGCTGGACGCTGCAAGGCTGGACACTGGGCAAGGCTGCAGATGAACACTGGGCAAGGCTGGACACTGGGCAAGGTTGCAGATACACACTTCAAATGTAAGTTTTTTTCCCTTAAACTTCCCTCCTAAACTTGGGGTGCATGTTATACGCCGATAAATACGGTATATTGCAAAGTGGTTGTAGGGAAGCTTCAGAAAGTCAAAGATGTTTTTATTACAAATTATGCAAGCAGACTGCAGTTCTTCTTTAAAGTGGATGTAAACCCAATGTCATCCTTTCTAAACTACTGCCATAGGGGTTATCTATAAGGATATACATGCCTCCTGCATGTATCTTTACCTGTCAAATGTCTCCCCTCTATCTGTTATTAGACCCGAAAAACTGCATATTCTGTGGGTGGGTCTGTTGTCTGTTGTTCTGCTATGATCTCTAACATCCAGTGAAAAGACAGGAAAGTAACCACATGACTTCTGCATGCCAAATCATAGTGAGGTGTGGAACAGCCAATCCTTGCAGAGCTGCTGAAGAAAGGAGTGGGGAGGGAATTAAAATGCTGCATGTGTCTTAGGCTAATGCACGAGATGTAAATCATCTGTCACTCACAGCAAGGGGGAGGATTTGACAAAGTTTTTCTCAGTTTGTCAAGAATTGTCTCGCTGAACAATAAGAGGATTGCTCAGAGATGGATTAGCTCTGTGTGGCAAGATTGGGCTCAAATGATAGCAAATCTTATACTCTGCAGTATGATATTGAGATTATATATATATATATATATATATATATATATATATATATATATATATATATAAATTTTCGGGTTTACATCCACTTTAAGTAATCTCACTAATTTTTCAAAATCGCTCCCAGATCTTTACACCTAATGCACTTCTCCTTTTTTTGGGATTTCAGTACTAGCCAAGAAGAACATTGAGAACCCAGATTTCCCATGTACATTTTTTCTTTTGTAGCCTTTAACACGATTTGTAAAGGAACTACTTTTGAAATAACAAACTTCTCTATACTTGCCTACTTTTCTCGGGTCCCATGCGCATCAAGAACTATGTGTGTTGGGTGCTTACATATTCTGTGTCTCTGGGTATACTCACACTAGGTGTGTACCTGTGCTTGGGTACAGTTCACCCCCCTTAGTCCGGTTTGTTTGTGTAGTGTGAGGGGAGCTGAACTAGAGAAATCAAACCATGTTTGACTAGGCTTAAAGGCTCATAGAGAGCAGTACCAGGGCATGCTCAGCATTCGCTCCCATTTAAAGACAAAACAGTTGGTGTAATGAAGATGTTCTAATGCAGTGACCCATAGCAGACAGTTGGGTTTAAGCTTAATAAAGTTGGAAGTGCACACAGAATTTTGATTAGTAGTTGCACTAAAACCATACATTGCTCCATGAATAAACCTCTAGGTAGCACTAAGGTTTAAATGCATTGTAATTTGAACAAAGGCGTGAGTGTGCGAGTGTTATATCACATGCATTAATATTGTTTTGAGGTGGCAGGATCTGGTTTGTAATCTCTCTAGAATTTTACTATCTTTCTGCCTTGTTCACTGCCCTGAACACATTCTATAAAGCTGTACCATTATACTGCACTGCTTGCTAAACTCTGGCATAGGCATTGTGCTGTTCAGTTAGAGATGTAACAAAGTTTTCTTTGAAACACAACCAGCCTCTTCGCAGACAGCGTAGTAGAACATAAAAGAAACCCCGTAGTAAGGCGTTTTCACCCATGTGCCGAGCTCTGAAAGAGGATGTGTTGAGCGGTGGTTAGGGTATTGGTCTGTCATCTACGACTTGTGGGTTTAGTCACTGCCTGAGCCACTTTGTCTGTGCCTTGCAAATCAGTTGTGTGTGTGTGTGTGTGTGTGTGTGTGTGTGTGTGAAAACTGCACAGACTGTAATATCTGAACAAACATTTCGGTGGCTGGATTTCTCGATTTGATTCCCTTTGGTCTTAACCCTTTGCTGGCTGTTATTGCAGTGCAAGTGGTTGACGTAATACCACAGTGCCTTTTTACCAATGGGATCTTCTTGAGACCTTTTTTTGAAATGTCTTTTCCCATTGAAAAATACTCATTAATAAACCACCTCAAAATACAGATATCCACGTGCTTAAAGGAATTTTACCCTCTTCTACATTTTGTCATTCTCTGACCCATGTACCCGACTTTGCTTTGGCCCTGGCTTTCACATCACTTGAGGCTTGGCAATATTTTCTGTTGCAAATGTTTTTTATGATTCTATTTTATAGATGCTGTTTTGCCAAAACCCATTTGGATTCTACTTATTAACTTTAATGTTTCTGTTTTGGTGCATCTTTTAGATGCCCAAAGAGACCTTTTAATCATGGGCTGAAGAGTTCTGAAATAGTGACATCTGCAGGTTATAAATACTCACTACTGAGCTAACTGCACCACATTTACTTACATCTTCTGTTATAGTGAGATTTATAAACATTGGCAATCTGTTGGTTGTATGTTTTTGCACGTTTGTCGATCTTCTGGCCTAAACACTTATGACTTGTATGGGTGCTACAGTAAGGGACTGTACAGATACTGTCAGTTTCACTCATTGAAGGACTATACACTTACTAGGAGAATAAACATTTTACTGAAGGATTATTTGCATGGTCTTTGGGAGATTCGCGGTTTTACTTAGTGGTAGTTCAGTATGTGATTGCAGACAGGCTTGGTTAGGAGAGAGATATAATATTTGTATGACGGTTAATAGGCTGTTGTACAGGATGACATCCTGGAATTAGACTTTTAAAACCCCCTAACCATACAAAAGAAAGCTACAACACCGTAGAGGTACCAGGTTACAAACTAACCTTTTCTGTTCATTATACATCCATATTGAGAGTACAGTGTTCCCCCAAAATATCTCAATACATCATTGTAAATGTACTTATAATTTCTTAACCTATTTCCATAGCAAATACTTATCAGGATATTATGCTTCAACGCGTTTCTTGAGTCAACCCGCACTTCAGGAAAAGATTGTGGAATTGTTGTCTCCAGAACAGCAAACAATCAACAAACATGAAGCTACAAAGTTAAAAGAAACTAGACCGCAATTCTAGTGGTGGTTGCATCACCTCTCCAGCATAACCACGGAGGAGTGGCTCCTTTATTCAGTCATTCAAGGGGCCGAACTGGTCTTGTCAAATACTACCATTTGTGAGTGTCAGCTACACCGATCTAACATAACCACCAGACCACCGGAAGTGGAAATCCTGGAATGAGATGGTGTAACATGTGCTGTAACTCTCCAGCAATCAACTGGAATTCATTTAACAGCTTGAAGTAGGCAGTGCAAGTGGTTTTCTGATTAGTTGTTTTGTGTTACTACAATTTATGCTTCTTTTAAAGCCTGTTTTTTATGCTCTTCTAATTCATAAACTAGCTGTAAAATGAGACGTCATCCATATTCAGCGGATATAGACCAGAATTTCCCCCTTTTTTAAAATCAAATTTTGTTACTTTGAAGTCTGAGTTAAAGACGGGCACAGTTTTTATTTTTATCCAGCTGTATTTACTCAGTGCAACGTCTAACAGAATCACAACAATAACGGAATCGCTGAGTTAGAAAAAGGATCACCCTCTTGTGTCAGTATTTTGTTGAACCACTTTTTGCTTTAAAGTGGAGTTCCACCCAAAAGAGGAACTTCTGCTTAATTGCCACCGGTGTCACCGGCACCTTTCAGGGGGGAACGGGGACTTTTTTTTTTTTTTTGGACAGGTCCCCTTCCCCCCTTCGGCTCCCTCCATCGCCAGGCCAAATACCAAAACAGAAAGCGCAGCATGCTTCGCACATGTGCAGTAGGGAACCCGACGCAAAGCCAGGTTCCCTTACCTGGAATGGCGGCGGCTGCACCCAACAGTCGATCCGAAGATCGGCTGGGCTGCCAACTTCGCAGGCTCCCTGGACAGGTAAGTGCCCATATAGTAAAAGTCAGCAGCTGCATTATTTGTAGCTGCTGACCTTTTAATTTTTTTTTCCCCAAGGTGGATCTCTGCTTTAATTACAGCCTTTAGTCTGTTTGGTTATGTCTTTACTAACTGTCTCTACTGCACATCTAGACTTTTCAATATTTGCCCACTCTTCTTTGCAGAACTGCTCAAGTTCAGTTCAATTTGATGTTGACCGTTTGTGACTGCAGTCTTCATGTCATTCCACAGATTTTCAATGGGGTTTGAGTCTGGGCTCTGACTAGGCCATGCAAGGACATTCACCTTTTTCTCCTTCAACCACTCTATGGTCATTTTTACTGTGTGCTTTGGGTCATTGTCATGTTGGAAGGTAAACCTTCTTCTCATTGACAACTTTGACTGAGGGTAGCAGATTTTCCTTAAGAATTTGACAGCAGCAGGAACCCTTTTGTCCCTCCGGGCCACAGTCATATAAAGTCTTTTACTTTCTGAGCCTCTAGGGGGCAAGTGCCACCACATCACTAGGCACCCGATGCGTGTGCCCAGCTACCGCGATGTCCGCCAGGCACCCGTGATTGTCTGTGAACACAACAGGACCATAGATCTCTGTGTGTAAACACAGATCCACGTCCTGTCAGAGGAGAGGAGTCCGATGGTGTGTTCCCAGTACAGAGGAACACCGATCGGTCTCCTCCCCTTGTGAGTCCCCTCCCCCTACAGTTAGAATCACTCCCTAGGATACACATTTAACCCCTTCTTCGCCCCCTAGTGTTAACCCCTTCCCTGCCAGTCACATTTAAACAGTAATCGGTGCATTTTTATAGCTCTGATCGCTGTATAAATGTGAATGGTGCCAAAATAGTGTCAAAAGTGTCCGCTGCAATATCGCAGTCATGATAATCCCAGATCGCCGCCATTACTAGTAAAAAATAAATAACAATGCCATAAATGTATCCCCTATTTTGTAGATGCTATAACTTTTGCACAAACCAATCAATATATGCTTATTGCGATTTTTTTTTTTTTATATTTATTTTTGCTTTTTTTTCGTTGTTTTTTTGTTTATAGCACAAAAAATAACCGCAGAGGCGATCGAAAACCACCAAAAGAAAGCTCTATTTGTGAGGAAAAAAATTATCAAAATTTCATATGGGTACAGTGTTGCATGCCCGCGCAAATGTCATTCAAAGTGTAACAGTGCTGAAAGCTGAAAATTGGTCTGGGCAGGAAGGGGGTGAAAATGCCCTGTATTGAAGTGGTTAATAACGTAAAGAAATGCTATAAAATATTTACAGGTTTGAATGCATGGTTAGTCTCCTGACATTGTCACTAGTATGTATAAAAGCGTTTTAGTTTTTTTTTTTTTTTTTTTTTTTTTTTTTTATTGAATCTATAACATTTTTGAAGTTGCAGTTGTAACCTCTGAGTTATTGACATAGCCTGCATCCTATCGGGCTCTAATGCATTGCAGACTCCTATGGGAGTGATAGTTCAGCTTCACTTTATAGCATGTTAATCTATTAAAGCTCCGGTTCTGCACGCTGAGTTATTTTCAATAAGCATTTCCGACAGGTCTGATTATAAACTGTCGTGCTCTGTGCTCACCTTCTGTCTAGCAGCTAACTACAGAGAGATGCAGGGGGGCTTGTTCAAGGTGACCTTTCTTTTAAAGACCATTTAACGATGTTCCCAGTCTGGCCATTTGGTGATGGCACACTGCATACGCTCTTGTCTGATATTGCAGCAACCGTAATGAGTGTCAGTGGTTCTTTGCCAGTAAATGTTCACAACTCTCTGTTGTGAAGGAACGGCTGTCAGTTTTTGTTTATGAATTTACCTCTGACTGTTGTACCTGAATCCAGCAGTATCATTAGGCCTATGTCATTGCCATTATGGCTCCCATACTGGATGCTTGCTGTGTTTTTTTTTTTTTTTTTTTTTTTTGGTCTACAGTGTGTGCAAGTCCAGAAGTTTAAACATAATAACTCAAACACTAAAAATAGTTTCCTTTTACACTTTTTGGAGACAGATCATCAATACTACTGTCCTCCTTATCGGCTTTTACTTAATTACACAGCCATCGCAAGCCCTTCTTCCATCTGGCCAGATGACGAACGGGTTGGAACAGAAAACTATAAAGGGAAAAGGGGAGCTGCGTGTGGTTTTAATATTGTGTGAGACTTAGAGACTGAATCATGTTCACTAGATGGCGATAATGAGCCCTCAAGCATCAGAAGTGCTTGTTGCTAATATTTTCCATCATGTTAGTAAATATATATGTGTGTGTGTGTTGTTTGTTTTTTTGTTTTGTTTTTTTTGTTTTTTTTAGCAAATGACAATGATCAAGACCTCAGGAACTCTCATTATTTTTGGAGAAAGATCGGTCTGTTCCATTTACACCTTTGCATTCCTGGAACATATGCAGAAGGCCACATTGCTGCATGTGTTCACAGAAATGCGCAGTAACTGCATCGGATCACGCGTCAGGCTTGCAGTGCCATGAATTCTTGATGGCAGCTTAAATACAGGTAGTAGCTGCATGGCAAAAAATGCACTGAAATGTGCATTGCAAAAACTCCCCAGGCTCGCTGCACAATAAGGTGCAGGAGCTACTTTGGTGCATTTGTCATGTGTGGTCGCATGAAAATAAGCCACTCGTAGGGGTGGGTTTACTAAAACTGGAGCACTCGGAAAAACTGGTGCAACTGTGCATGGTAGCCAATTGGCTTCTAAATTCAGCTTGTTTAATTAAGCTTTGACAATAAATAGAAGCCGATTGGTTTCTGTGCAGAGCTACACCAGATTTTGCACTCTCCACTTTTAGTAAATAGCCCCCATCATGTCATGTGGGTGTCAATGGGGCCTTGGTCTCTGTGCCACAGAGAGAATTGATCGCCTAAATAGTGTGTTGGCATTACCCAGCTTTTAGGCGATTGATCATCTCTGTGAACGTAAAATTGATTGGAAATTGCTGCAAACACATAGAGGCGACCTGTAATCAAAGTTTTGTTTGTTCCAATGCACTGAAAATGCAATTTTGAAAACATTTTTGATAGGCAGCCTTAATCCATGTTTTTTTGTGATTTGATAGCAGATTTAACAAGGATTACAATTTCCTGAATATTACCCATGTGTGGCCACAAGTTACACTTTAACTGGGTTTCTAATTGTATGTACAAATAGTATGTTGTAATAGTGCTAATAATGTTTTGGAATTTTCCTATGTTGGCTGTGATTTTGTGTGCAAAAGAGATGAAGGTATTTCTTAATGTCACCTGAAAAATAAAGACAAATGTGTATTGTGGAAATGTAATGGACAAGCATTCTTCAGCATCCTTGGAGTTGTCACATCTTGCATGCGCTTCTTTAGTGGGCTGGCCATGCAGTCCTTGTTCTGTACCTTCTGGGTCATTTTATACCATCATTATCCTGCTGTTTTTATGGGAAACATGTTCTGTAATGCCAGTTGTAACACAAACCTGAAGATTTCCTTTTTCCTCATGAAGCCTGAGATGCTTTCAATTTTCTAGAGCGTTTTGATTCATTGGTTCATCAAATGAGCTGAAAGATGCCTGCCAAAATGCCTTGCCAGTTTTCCTGAGTGATCTTCATATTTGTCTTGTTAAACATGTAATGTTGGAGATAAATTTAGGTTTTCTTTCCCATTCACCAACTGATTCATAGATTTGTTTGGAGTGTATTATGTGGTATCAAGGAACAGATACATAGAGGGAAAAGGCAAAAGTATTGCCACAGTGACGGCATTTAAAGAATCCCAGGCATGGCTGTATTATACGTGGTTACATTAATCCAGCGTGGACCACTATGAATATATACTATACCTGGCTGATGCCCCTGGAAGCTGAACATCACCAATGTAGACATCGATACTCCAATGATCTCCACTTGTTTCCGGGTCCCGTGTTGAGCGGCTTGCTTTGATGCGATTGAAACACAGGTGGTAGGCATATCTGCATAGTCGCCATTCACAGAATGCTTTGCATTTCCAGAATGAAAGCAAATGATTGAACGAGGTGCCCTCCACCTCATCCAATCGGAAGAATTGTTTGCATTCATTCAGAAAATGCAAAGCATTCTGTGAATGGTGACTATGCTGAGATGCCGACCTCCTGTGTTCACAGTGCATCAGGCAAGCTGCTCAACATGGGAACCGGAAACAAGTGGAGATAACTGGAGTATCAGTGTCTACGTTGGTGATTTCCAGCTTCCAGGAGCATCAGCCAGGTATGGTATATTCATAGTTACACTGGTCCAAGCTACCACCAATGTAACTATAAAATAGCCATGCCTTGAACTTATCTTTAAGTAGCCTTTGGTAACGTTGTAGTTACCTGCAGTGTTTCCTAATCTGTAAAAAGTATTAGAAACCTTAGGCAAATTTCTAGGGGAGCATATTTTTAGGTGCTCCTTCTCCATTCATAGCCAAGAACTGCAGGAACCAAAGTATTGGCATGAGGTATTTACCTGCTAGATCAGGTGGTGGTTTCAGTGAGCAGCACCATTCTTGTAGCTTAAAGTGGTTCTAAAGGCTTTTTTTGTTTGTTTACCTTAAGGCTGGGTTCACATTAGTGCGATTGGCTTCCCCCCCATCCAATTCACATGTCGGGAGATTGTGACCGGCTCTCTATTGAGCCGGTTCACATATCTCGTTGTGGCTGCGGAGCGGCTTGCACAGAGGTCCTCTACGTCTTTGGCTCCATTTTCCAGGGCCAAATTCAGGTAAAAATTCAGCCCTGATTCGTCCTGGAAATGGAGTACAGGAATTCACTGGAACCCTGCTGTGAGCTGCATCCATCGGCAGTGTGAACCCAGCCTAATGGATTCTATGCATGAAGGTAAAAACCTTCAGTATGCAGCTCCCCCCAGCCCCCTCTTGATACTTACCTGAGCCCAATCTTAATCCAGTGATGTGCAGAAGAGCAGCTGCTCTGAGCCTCCTCATCGCCTAAGAGACAGCAGTAGGAGCTTTGGCTCCCAATGCTGTTAGTGTCACTAAACCCAAACAGTAAAATCAGTCTGTATATGCAGTAAAGCATGCTTGTTATACTCGCTGTGGAACCTAATGGGTTAATCCTTTGCATTGTGTATAAAGGTTGTTTGCTCCTGTCTTCTTTGATCCTCCCCTTCTTCCACTGTCCCTAATCTGTCTGCTGATAGAACAGGGGACAAGCTGCACATGCTCAGTTTGGTGTGTTTGCTAGAGTTTTTTTTTTTTCTTTGGCCCCGTGCTGATCACATACATTCCCCATCAGCACTGTCCAGACAGAGTCAGGGGTCCTGCAGCCTCATAGGACAGCCAGGGAAGAATGAAAACTCCTCCTACAAGCTTTAACCAGACACTGATGGAAGTCACAAGATTGCTCTAACTGCTGATGAGAAAAGGTATTTAGCAGTTTATATTTACTAAAACAATTGCATTTCCACTAGAGCCGCATGATTAATCGTTAAGAATCGAGATCATGATTCTTCCCCCCCACACGATCTCAACACAGCATTTTCCCGATTCTATGCCGTTCTCTGTTCAAGCCCGTCAGCTGTCCAAAAAAAAAAAAAAAAGGCAGTCTGCCAAGTTTCTCAATTCCTCAGCCACTGAGCTAACTATAAACATTGTAACGTTTCATTCTTTAGATCAAAGGAATGAACTTGGGTCTGTAAATGAAGGAAGATTAACCACTTAGCCTAGGTTCACACTTGTGTGATGCAGGAACCAGCACTAGTCCAGTGCAGGTTCCTGCATCGCATCTCTCCCGCAGGCAGTTCACACTGCCCTTAGTGAACCGCTGCGGGTTTCAATACATTAATGACACCTCTGGATCGGTTTACAGATTGCAGTGCTAACAGTGAACTAGCACAGGAATCGGATCTCATAGGTGAGAACACCCATGCAATCCGATTTCAGTGGGAGCGGAGAGAGTCCCTGCATTTTTTTTTTTCTGCAAATCTAATGCAAGTTCAGCCATACAACTGTACACACAGCCTTTTGTCACACAGACATCGCATGTGATCAGCACCTGCGGTGCAGTTGCAAATCACATGCAATGTCTGAGATCACATATGTGTAGACCTAGGCTAAAAGACTGAACCTTTTTCTGACACTTGTTGGTTTCAAGTTAAAAACATTATATTTATATATATATATATATATATATATATATATATATATTCAAATGCTTTTTTTCCCCGGATAATGTGAAAGATGTTACGCCTCGAGAATTGTGATCTTCTAAGCAAAACAAACGTGATTCTCATTTTTCCCAGAATCGTGCATCTCTAATTTCCATGTTCTGTGTACTGTGGGAGACCGGATATAATGAGTGCAGGGTCCTGGATTTAGTAACGCTTTAATCACAGCCAGGGAGGAGGGAGCGTATGTGGGGCAAGCCCCGTTCTGTGTATCCTATGGACACAGAGCAGGGCTTGGGAGTGAGCATGCATAAGTGCCCCCCATAGCAAGTGGCTTGCTGTCGGGGCACTCAGTGTGGATAGGAGCCAAGAGCGCTGGTGGGGGACCCAAGAAAGGGAGGATCGGGGCTGCTTTGTGCAAACCATTGCACAGAGCAGGTAAATATAAAATGTACATTTAAAAAAAAAATATTATATATATATATATATATATATATATATATATATATATATATATATATATATAATTTTTTCTAACCTTTTTTAGTATCACTTTAAAGTGGTTGTAAACCCTAAAAAAAAATCTGAAAAAAACAAGGGCATAATGAGCTAGTATGCATAGCATACTAGCTCATTACAAATTACCTGATATCGAAGCCCCCGCAGCGGTCCTCATTCACCGCTCCGGTGTCCGACATCGCTTCCGGGGGTTACTTCCAGGTATCGAGCCGCCGGTAATGGCACAGTCTAACTGAATGTGCCATTGCTTCAGTTTGCTTAAGTGAGCATGTGCCGATGATGTCGGCACATGCAAATACAGGGGGATATCTCCTAAACTGTGCAGGTTAAGGAGATATCCAGTGTAGCTACAGGTAAGCCTAATTATAGGCTTGCCTGTAGTAAAAAGTGGTTGTAAAGGGTTTACAACCACTTTAACAGTTCTTGGGTATTGGCAACTTCTGGGAGTACATTGGTTTCCCTGAGTCAGCTGACCAAACGATGGAGCAGTGCGTACATGATTACAAATGCTTCAAACAGAGCTTTTAAAACCGCAAATACTATTCCAAAAGTGCAGTCATCTGAGGCAGACCGTTTTCGTCCCTATAGAACAGTCAGAATATTGAAAGAAATTTGGTAAGTACATTTTTTTCAAAATGCGCAGATTATTGTTGCATAAGACCACAGGCATGTTATTTAATAAAACTTGGCCTTAAAATCCAGCTTTGTAAGTAGATAGGATGGAAAGCTCCGCTGTGCTTGATCTTCTTTTCAGATATTAGATATTTAGAGTGTACTCCAGTTGCCTTCTCTTCTCTCCCCATGAGCTGGCTTGTGGACTGAAATATTAATGATACACTTGCAGGGATACCTCGCTGTAAGTGCTAGTGCTTCAAATCTACTGTAGGCTTCCACAGGAAAGATTTAACCAGCAGCAAACATAGGTGTGATGTGAGGAAATGGTCAATAAGCAAAAGCATTCTTCCTGGAGAATGTGCCTCTAGCTGTCATGGCATTACCCGTTCACAATCTAGATAGGTGAGGAAGGGTTAAGTAGGGTTACTTGGGCATAAGCCGGATTGAAAACACTCTGCCCTTCCCCTAGTTTTACCTTTTGTATCTCTCATTGGATTAAAGCCTCATCCTGCTATCTTTACATAATAGGTCCAGTTTGCTACATCCTGGCATGTGTGGTGTGATTGTCAGGGTTCTAGTATACTGTTAAAGCCTTTTGTGGTTTTGGTCTTTACCTAAAAGAAATCCGCATCATTTTCTACATACAAAAATCACTGCTCAAATTGTTTGTAACATCTTAAAACAAAAATTTAAATCATGTACTAAAGCAAGAAGTGTAGATCAGAGGTGTTGGATATATACAGAATGAGGTGTATATGAAGGCATACATGTATATTCTGAAATTTAGACCATGCTTGATACTGTGGCTCTGTTACCATCTGCAAGTTTTTGGTGCGTTACAGGTACAGTGCTTTTCAAACAGTCCTGCCTGCTGCATCTTTCATATAATTTTCAGCAGAACATAAACCTGGTTGGAGTTCAGTGGTAACACATGTGTGATATTCATGTAGAGCACTGCACCTAAAATGTGCACGTGAACCAGCTGTCCTAATACTCAGCCTGCCATAATAGAAATGTGGGAACTATCATTGCAGACTTTTTTGTTTTTTGTTTTTTTTTTACATTTTTTTTCTTTTGTAGATGTGCATGTGAAAAAATGTTTTAATATAGACAGTTTTATCGGTGTGCACCAATATATTACTTTAGTGACCGACTTTTTTTTTACATTTTTTTCTGTAGGAGGATGAGATGGGTACTTTTTTTGTAATTGAAAGTAGGATTTGGTAAAGGGACTCCATCACAAAAAATAAAATATAAAGTGAAAAAGAAGAAAGTAAATTCTTACCTCCCACACTGCTCTGAGGAACATTTCAGGCTCTCGTGGTCCCTCACTGTGCTTTGTGGTTCCACCCAATGACGGCTACAATTACTACAGGGCGGAGTAGTGACATAAGTGTTTGGTGGGAGAAACTATTTCAGAGCATTAGGGGATAAGGAGGTCGACACTCCAGGAAGTGAGTTTCTGAAGATGGCTTTCTGCATTTCTGTTCGTCAGTGGCAGCTGCAACAAGAGTATTTACTACCTTAGGCCCCTAAATGCAGGCTTTCCGACCAGGTCCACCTGTCAGTTTTTCTGGCGGACCTGATCGGACGCTCCATTCAGCCCTATGGAGAGGCGGATGTCAGCGGTGACATGTCCGCTGACACCCGCTGCTATCTGATCCTGTCCGTGAAATCCAGACAGATGGAGACCCTATTTTCCATCAGTCTGGAGGATAGGATTGGATGAAAATGGACAGGCGGTCTGTTTTCATCCGATCTCCCCATAGAGGAGATCGGTCCCTCCCTGCACAGTTAGCGGAGACTGACATGTCATCTGCCTGTCTCCCGCTGAGCAAAGTGGAGTCCTTCGGGTGGACTGCCCGTGTGAAAGAGCCCTTACTGGGATATTTTTAATTCCCATTTCATTTTAAGTGACATGCATTTTACGTTCTCTTCTAGTGAAAGCTGCTCATTGAGCTTGTGACGGGAGTCACTTTGGGAAGGGGGCCCGTGGAACCCAGAATCCCTTGGGGAGGTTGGGAAACCCTTGTTTCAGCTCCCCATGCACCTCCAATGTCTATGCGGTGTGATTTTGTCATGATTGTCAAGTGACAAAACGCGCTACAATCATGGCAAAAAAGCACAAACACTCCTGGCTCTGTGCTCAGATTGGTACATGAGCTTTTTTGGAGTTGAGAGAGGCCTATTCAAATGAATGGTGTCACTCCAAAAACACCCCACTAAACAAAAAAAGCGCGCTGCAGCAGCTGTCTTTGCGCTATGCTCAGGTGTGAATGGAGCCTTCACGTGATACTAAACGCATTGATTAATTTACATTATCCCTTCTCCTTCTGTATGTGGATGATTGCACTGTAACTTTAGTTCAATAAAAAATCTTAGGTATCTTTTTCCTAATCCACTATACAGCTGTCACATGACCCAGCTCTTTCCCAGCCCTGTCTGTAGGAAAACAGTGGCAGGAGGAGCTTCTAATCATCCGCTGCTGGTCACAGGTTCAAAAAAAAAAAAAAAAAGAAAAACGCAGCCTTTGGAATACAGAGTAAAAATTCTCAAATGCTTTAAATCCTCATACAAATATGTATTTGAAAAAAAAATCTTTATTTTTATTGTCAAGAACATGTGGGTGGATTTCTTCCAATCGCATGCTTTCACGGCCCTCCAGCCTGTGTCTTTTGTGTGCGCTTAGAATAAGAGGGGGAGGGGTGCAGCGTCCATCAATCTACATGCAATATCCCACTCCCCATTTTGTTTAGCTAGTTAGTGGGCATGGAGGTGGGGGGGGGGTGTCATTTACCATTGTGTATACACCCACATGTGTGACTCTGTAGTCCACATAGGCTGCTCAAACGTGATAGGGAGGACATTGCTCGGCTTAGAAACACACTGAAAACTGAGTGCACTAACATCCCACGCTGCACTGCAGAATCCCCAGCTGCAGTGGAGAGAGGAACAGCAGGATCAACCAGGTTTTTCCTTTTTGCAGAATACGGAAAACAAATCCCATATTGACTGAGTGAGAATAGTCCACAATCAGCATGTAATGCAGCTTTTGATAGTTTAAAAAAAAATGTGGGTTTAATGACTTTTTATATAATGCAAAAAAAAAAAAAAATCATATGTAACCAACTTTATGATGTTGGTAAAAGTTGACTTGCTCCAGCCTGTGACTGGACCGTGAAAAAGAAGCAATAGCCTGCTGTTGAAGTCATTGTGTTTTTCCTCCAGTAATGAATGCCTGTAATAGGCTGTCAGCACTTTACAAAGCATAGCCTGGTACTGACCCTTCTTGTTCCATTGCTGCTATACAGAGGATTACAGAAGGCCAATATGAAAATACTGTAGATTCAAGTATTTCTGCTGCTCTGGACATAAGGCTAGCCAT
This sequence comes from Aquarana catesbeiana, assembly GCF_042186555.1. NCBI lineage: Eukaryota > Metazoa > Chordata > Amphibia > Anura > Ranidae > Aquarana > Aquarana catesbeiana. The sequence continues at coordinate 520,531,772 of NC_133328.1, forward strand.
ACACTTGTAGATTTCTCTCCTATGGCATATTTTGTGAACACGACTGAACAGACAGGAGAAATCAAATTTCTGCATCCATGCTAAAAAAAATCTCTCCTGCTAGCTAATGTATTCTGACATTTTTTTGGCTGTCTGAATATGTGAACAGTGACTGCATCTGATTTGGATGCAGCCACTGTTTGGCTGACAAGTTTGCTCCTGGCTCTGTGAATAGGTCAGTTGAATAAACGACTTCTAACAGCCCTGTGTCGCTGACCAGGCTCCCACAGCTTTTGGCTGATTCAGCAGAAAAACGAAGTTCAAGCCACGTATGGCTGGTTTAAGAATGTTTTACCAATGGTTTAATGAACGCTTAACTGGATTAGATGGTGTTTCTCTGCATGAAGTTTTTTTTTTTTTTTTTTTCTTTTCCTTTTAGTACCCCACTAATCACTATTTACATTGGAGTTGACTACATGCCAGGGAAATATAAAAAAAATCCTTTCTTATGAAAAGGTGCTTATTGGGGGGTTATTTTTTTTAAATAATTAGGAGCCTTCATGCCTTCCCAGCACATCATAGCTGTCAGTGGTGGGCACAGATACAACATGCCTCCGCCTGACCCCAGTTATCCTAATGCAGTGATGGCGAACCTTGGCACCCCGGATGTTTTGGAACTACATTTCCCATGATGCTCCACTACACTGCAGTGTGCATGAGCATCATGGGAAATGTAGTTCCAAAATATCTGGATTGCCAAGGTTTGCCATCACTGTCCTAAAGCAGGGCAGTCACATAAATCAAATCCTTGTGCACATGTGGTTTGGATAATTTGCATGTTAGCAGCTTCTGAATCTGACTGCTGACACTTCTATGGAAGTATCTAAATGTATCTGCCTTTAGAAGCCATAGACCACCGATGTACTGGGCTTTACTCTTCAAGTAGAGGGAACGCCTACAAACGTCCTAAACCCAGGCAGGCGTTTTCAGAGTAGCAGGCGGCACACTACAAGGAGGAAAGCTAGAAAATGATTTCCTGATTAAACAGCTGTTCAAACCTGAATGGAGAGGAAGTGATTGTCACTCTTGGGCCCAGAGAAATATAAATAGCTGCTCAAGTGAGAGATACATTGTGTACATCTAGAGTTGTTCCAGGACTCCAGTTCTTGGTTAAGAAACAATACATAGAAATTGTTCATCTATTTAATTGTCCAGGAAATACTCTCTTGTTTGCTGTACCCAGAAGGAGAAATTCTACATTGTAAAATCTTAATAAACAATGTTGTACAGAAGGCTTGAAGGTAACCCTGTAGCTAAAGGTTATCCTGACTTTCCTCCACAGGTCTGTGAAAGCACGCTAAGCCTGTTTTTATCCTTCTCTGTTTGTCTAATGTAAATATTGAGATGAAAGTATAAAAGTATTTACATGGCAGTCTTTATTTAGCATTTGTGAAGGTGTCACTAAAGCTTCCAGAAAAGCTACCAGGGTGCCAGTCTCTCTTTTTTTCTTTTTTTTTTGTCCTGCATAATATCCCTTTGTAGTCATAAGGAGTCCTCTTGTTTGTTGATATATAACCATATCATTGAATGGATTGATGCAAAAGTTTATACTTTTTTTTTTTTGGGCTAATGGTTATTTGCATGTAACTTTCCAGCTGTTGCGCTAAACTTTAAAAGAGAAGTAAAGTTTTTTTTTTTTTTTTTTTTTTTTTTTTTTTTTTTTTTTTTTTTTTTAGTTTCATACTTTCCTAGGTGGATGCAGGATCGGCATCTACAATGAGAACCAAACAATCAAACGTCGCAGATGACTCGGTTCTCACAGTTCCCTGAGCAGAGAGCTGCTGACTGTCAATCATCAGATTTCCGCTCTGCTCCTCCTCACTCACCGGAGCGCTGAGTTGTGGAGGGGCGGGGAGCGGCTGTCTCAGTGGCTCGCTAAGACGGGTGTCAGTCCAGGCATCTGGCGGATCCAGACTTCCCTTGTCGGGATAACACAGTGCCTGGAATGATATCCATGATGTCAGCAGAGAGCACGCTTGAGTCCACTCTGCTGAAAATGGGTCACAGGATTGCAAAACGAATTGCACTCATGTGACCCATAGGAGAAGCCCAGCCAAACAAGCTTTGGCTGAACTTCTCCTTTCAATGCCAAGTTCACATATGTACGTATACGTATGAGATGCGTTCACACGAACAAAACATGAAGCCTTAGCGTTGCTTCGCTTCAAAATTTACACTTCATGTCGCGTTTTGAAAGGCTTTGAAGAATTTCAACTCCTTCCATTCAAGTCTATGGTAATCTGCTTTAATCGCACAGGCAGGCTTGCAGCGCGGTAGTACATTACAGTTAATAGGTGTTTGTGGTGTGGATTAAATGTGCCAAAAACGCATGTCAGACCTACATAGAGCGTTTGGGGGATTGCTAAAGCTCTTTAAACACTTATCAAAGGCATCTATTAATGTGCATTAGCACTATAGGTGTGTTTGATGAGCGCCAGTATTTTAAGCAAGTGTGAACAAGCCATAAAGGCAATGTATAGCGTATTTCCAGCAAGCACAGGTTTAAAGTGGATCTAGATTTAATTTTATTGTGCATGCTTTATAATGTGCAAGTGTGACACTTGTAAGTATGTTTTACACCCCCATATAAATGCCTTATTTATTATAGGTACTGTCATATAGTCAACCATCAGTCCCTGACGAAAAATACTGCTTTCAAAGTGATTGTACGACAATCTGATAATCATTAATACATGCCTTTTAAGAGCCAATCACGACCGTTCTGGTAGCGTACAAGAAACATTTTTGTGCTTGTCCCTTTTGGATAATTTTGCACGAACTAACGATTTTGTTAAATCGGTACAGTATTTGTCCAAAATGAATTGAACACGCATACTCAGAAACAAAAGAACGCATTACTATGAAATACAATACATCATTTCTGAAGTTGTATTCTGTCATACGAGAATTTTCATTGCCTTCGTTACCTCTTCATTTTCAATATGAGACTAGCATGCAAAAGACCATCATTCATACGATTTATTCTTATCGTGTGTACAAGGCTTAAGGCTGTGGTTGTCAACTTATGAGCTAAAGGGGGGCCTCAAATATGGCCTCTGACATCACCAAAAGGGCTGCACATAATGTTCAGTATGTGTAATGCTTGAGAGAACTATCAGAAACTGCAGACCTAATAGAGGTATGGGGGTCAGAGTGTGGACATGCTACATTTTTGGCTGGGGATATGCTGCAGAAGGCAGTATAAGACTGGGAACGTTACATGATGCCAGTAGTGATCAATGCTATTACTCTAATCAATGTTTCAACTACAGAATGCTGAGGTCTGAGGGCCGCAGGTTAGGCACCAGGGATCTAAATCATATTCATACATGCACATACTAGAGCCCAATTAGACAGGGGCCAATTAACCTACCAGCATGTCTTTTGGAGTGTGGGAGGAAACCGAAGTATCCAGAGGAAACCCACGCAGGCAGAGGGAGAACATGCAAACTCCCAGGCAGATAGTGCCATTGTTGGGATTGGAACTGAGAACCCTGGCACTGCCAGGTGGAATTTATTCACTGTGCTGCACCTGCTTTTTCCTTTTTTTGCACAAGGATAGCACCATCTTGTTTCAGGCTTTAGCATAGTTGGTTGACTCTCCTGATCCAGTAACCTTTCTATACAGATTTCCTTACAGATTTAATATACAAAAGCCCTCTCTGGCATTCATTTAAGTTTTGACTGACTAAGCCCTGATGAACAGTGTTTTTTTGGTCCTGGAAACGCGGTGGATATTTTGTGTGAACCATTAAATTGATTTGACTTTTTTGCCTTTTTGTTCTGGCGCTCCTTCTGTTTTTTGTTTTTGTTTCAAAAGTTTTTATTTATTGTTTTGTAGAACAGAGAAAAGAGATCCTCACACGCTCCAAGCATGTATCATAGGAGACATCCAAATGAGAGGCTTAATAGAGATTAATGTAGGCCATAACACACAGGTTAGGTCTGCCATGTAGTAGTCAACTAAAATATAATGCAGGACAGTTACTAATTATAAATCACTGATTGAACGTTTTGCTGTTTGTTTTTAAGTGCAAATGGTTTTAGAGTAGACTGTCTGTAAATGGATTCTGTAGGCGACTTTGCTTTCATCATGATGGTGATTGCTGCTATCTCTGCAGCTGTTGCACCCAACCCATGCTTTCTGGGCACACAATAAAAACTAGAAGGAACCATTGCAAGACATTTCCTGCATGCTATAAATTCTCTGAACCTTACATTGGGCCTGTCACACTTGGACTGTATGACCTTCTTCTTCTTCTTCTTGTTCGTTTTTTTTTTTTTTTTTTTTAATTTCTTTTTTTGAAGCAATTATTAAATCTGTTCCAACTAAAATGAAGCATACTGCATGGCCCATTGACAGGTCTATATATTGTGTATGGGAGTTTTTTTTTCCCCACTTATGACTAGGGCCAACCATCTGTTCTTTGCTAGATGTGTACAGAAACACATCCTATAGGATATGAGGCGTTGTCGGTCTATCAAACATTGCTGACTTAAAGTTAGCAAACATTTGTCTTCTCATCAGAATTATTTTCTAAATGACTGAAATGTGCTAGTTGGCTATTATGCACTCATTGTATCTAGAATTGAAAACGTTGTGTAATTTTGTGCACACTACAGTAAACGTCTATTTGTAAGTGAGAGCTTGCCAGTCTGTATTTTTATAGACCGCATTGTGCAGAATGTGGTGCTTGTGTACAGTTTTTTTCTTTTTTTTTTTTTTTCATATAAACATTTAATAAATGACCGTGCGTTAACGCTGATGTCACACGGTGATTCTGCTACTAGCAATCCTCCTACTGACAGTTTGCTGAAATCGGCAGTAAGATTTGTAAGAAGTTGCCTGTTTTGTCCTTTCAGAATGACACCCTCTATAGCCGAGACAGCGAAATGTCACTCCATCACTGGTGATTGGGATTCCGCAATGTTCAGGCCAGCAACAGAGCGGCATGTTGGCTACAACTGGCTACAGAGGGATGGATTTTTTGTGGTCAGACCATCTTTAGTGATTCTGCCACTGGTGTAAATTGCCCAATATTGTGCAACTTGTCAAACTGCATCAATGGCTTGTTCATAGAAAAGGTTTAACCACTTGCTTACTGGGCACTCAAACCCCCCCTCCTATCCCAGACCAATTTTCAGCTTTCAGCGCTGACGCACTTTGAATGACAATTGCACAGTCATACAACATTGTACCCAAATGAAATATTTTATCATTTTTCCCCAAAAAATAGAGCTTTCTTTTGGTGGTATTTGATCACCTCTGCGGTTTTTATTTTTTGTCAAAAAAATGTAAAAAAACAGAATTTTTTTAAAAAATGTATTTTTTAAAAATATTTTGTTATAAAAAATTTAAAAATGGTAATTTTTCGCCTTCATTGATGTATGCTGATGAGATGACAGTGATGGGCACTGATCAGTTACACTGATAGGCAGCACTGCTAGGTGGCACTGATTGGCACTACTGGTGGGCATTGATAGATGGCACCTGTGGGCACTGATAGGTGGCACTACTGGGCACTACTGGTGGGCATTGATAGATGGCACTGATAGGTGGCAATGGTAGGTGGCACAGATGAAGCAGATGTGCCTCTTCCACTTCGGGACCGATGTCCCTTGCAGCTGAGCCAGTGAACAGCTTTTTTTCTACTCACGCTATCAGCGTGCGTAGAAAAAAAAAAGATTACCGATCTTTTGTTTACATCATGTAATCAGCTGTCATTGGCTGACAGCTGATCACATGGTAAGGGGCTGGGACCGGCCCCTTACTCGGATCGGTGATCACCTGAGTCTCAGTGACTCTGTGATCACAGTGCGCTCGGTGCGCACCCTGCAGTGCGCTTGCACAGGGGAGGCCGTCATATGACGGCCTCCTGGGAATTCAGGTCCGCGCCGTGGCCGTCATTCGGCCATAGCGCGGATGTCAAGTGTTAAGTGGTTGTAAAAACCCTGATATATACCCAGTAAAGAGAATAGCCTCAGATGATACAGAGATTAAACACATCCTCCTACATATGTTTTACATGTTTATCTGCAGTCTTCTCTTTCCTACACCCCTTCAAAAGGGCAAAAAGTGGTAAAAAACCACACACACTTATCTCAAAGGACCAGAGAGAAACCACACCTAGAGCTTTGGATAGAGATAAGTAAGCACTACAGATATATGTGCTTTGCTCAGATTCCATGACTGAGGTTTACAACCACTTTAAGAAGCCTCAATTGAAAATTATAATTTTGCAGTTCACACTGGGTCATTTTGTTAATCACTTGCTGGAATTCTTGACTCGCCTGGGTACACCACCACATTGTGGTAAACTAGAGCATCTAAACAAAAGAGCAAGAATTGAATATATTGCAGCTTACCAGTCCTTAAATGTGGTGGCTGTATTGTGGTGTTTTTTTTTCCTAGACTTTTTTCATGTTTATTTTCACCTGGCGATCCTGCTAGTAACACATTTCCTGTATGAAGATGGCAACTTTCACTCTTTGTACTTTTTTTTTTTTTTTTTTTCTTTTATTATTTATGGTGCAGCAGCATTGTCCCTAATGAAAAGTAATTTAGTATTACAGAAAACCTCCCCTCTTCAGGGTTTTTTTTTTTTTTCTACCTAACAGAGAAAACACTTTTATATAGTGTATCTTACCTAACCAAAAGTTGGCAAATAAGAGAAGGTGGTTATTGGGGTTTACATATGTTTTCACCACTTCCTGACTGCTCGCTGCAATGTACTGCGGGCAAGTGTCCAGTACCTGGTACTCATATGTCGCTGCCTACCTTCAGGTTTAGGGTCCGCGCCCCCTGCCTGCCATGCGCTGTGATTGTACACAGAGGGAGTTTATCAGCAAGTCCTGGGCCAATGATTCATAGCTGGGAACTGCTGATTGGCTGTGCACAATCACAGCCCAGAGCTCTGTGGTGTTAAACACACAGCTCTGTGCAGAGGGAGCGGTCTGTCAGTTTCCCGTTCCTGAAAAGGGATAAGAAACGGAGAGCTAGTGGTAAAAGCAGCACACTTTACGAACATTACACATAGCTGGGCACACATTGAACCCCTTGATCGCCTTAGATGTTTGAAGAAATTACATTTTTAAAAAAATTTTATTGGACACGTATAGCAGAAAGTAAAAAAAAAAAAAAAAGAGAGAAATAAAATTATATTTAATTTTTCAAAATTTTTTGTGTTTTTTATATTAAAAAAAAAATACAGAAAATTTTTAAAAAATAAAATATATATATATTTTTTAATATATCGCAAAAAATAATAAACCCGGTGATGATCAAATACCACCAAAAGTCATCTTGATTTGTGTGAATTTTCTTTTATATAAATTTCATTTTTGTACAGTGTTGCATGACCACAATTGCCAGGTAAAGTAGCGCAGTGGCGAATAGAAAAAAAAATGGCCTGGTTATGAAGGAGGTAAAATCTTCTGGAGCTCAAGTGGTTAAACTTGGCTAAAATGACCCAAAAATCCTGCAGTTGTAAGAAGAGAAGAATTGTTTTTTTTCCCAGTGTCAGGATTAACCACTTGCCCACCCATAGGACATCCTATGATGTCCTGGACTTTGAGTGGAGATATCTGAATGATGCCTGCAGCTACAGGCATCATCCAGCTATCCTTCCTTTTTTTTTTTTTTTTTTTTTTTTTTTTTTTTTCATCTGGCGATTCCCTTTGTGTAAAAGCCATCATAGCGGTTGTTTAGCCACTTGATTGCTTTTACAGGCTGCCGGAGGTGCCCAACCTTTTCTATGACACTTGGAGGCCGAAAGCGACATAACATCACTTCTGGCTCTGGCAGATGTAAGTGCTGCCTTTTTTTTTTTTTTTTTTTTTTTTATTAAAGGGAAAGTGTAAAAAAAAAAGCCCCCAAAAATTTAAAGCACCCTTCCTGTCCTGCTTGCACGCAGAAACGAACGCATACTTAAGTCACGTCCGCATGTGTAAACACTGTTCAAAGCACACGTGAGATATCACCGCAAACGTTAGAGTGAGAGCAATAACTGTAGCACAAGACCTCCTCTACCTCTTATTGTAACCTGTAAACCTTTTTAAAGCGTCACCTATGGAGATTTTTTAAGTATCGAAGCTTGGTGTCATTCACAAGTGTGCAATTTTAGAGCATGACATGTTGGGTATCTATTTACTTGGCATGACGTTTTTCACATTATAAAAAAAAAAAATTTGAGTAAATATTGTGGGGTTTTTTTTGTTTTTTTTTTGTTTTTTTAATTCATGAAAGTGTTTTTTTTTTTTTTCCAAAAAAAAAAAAAAGCTGCGCAAATATTGTGCGACATAAAAAAACACACTACGGCAGCCATTTTATTTGCTAGGGTCCAGAGATATAGCATTTGTCACAATGGTAAAAATATAAACTTCAGCAGTTGTGTATCTGCATATTTTTTTTTTTTTTTTTTGGTAGTTTGCTCATCCTCTCATCAAATTTAATTTTTATTTTCCAGCATTCCCCATCGGAACCTTTTCTTGATAAACCTGTGCCGGATTTGACTCGACTTGGTGGTCCCAATGCCCCTTTATTGAACACAGAAGATTTTTTGCCATCACTGCAGTCTCCTCCACCACAAAAGAAAAGGAAGAAAAAAAACAACCACATTACTGCGGATAATGCTAACTTTGGTCAGGAAGGTTTTCTCGGGGAAAATCCAGATCTTTCCATTGAGGGAGCGCCGGATGGAAAGAAGAAGAAAAAGCCTAAGGTTAAAAAAGAGCCCAAGGAGCCAAAAGAGCCTAAAGCAAAGAAAGAGCCTAAGGAACCTAAGGCTCCAAAACAGCCCAAAATCCCCAAAGAGCCAAAAGAGAAAAAGGTGAAAACTCCCAAACCCAAGACCAGCAAAAAGGCAAAGTAAGCACCTCTCAATTTATGTTTGAAATATAGGCAACTTCTGTTTTAATAATGCTTTGCTGTGTTGAGTTTGACACAAATATAGGCTGGGTAAATGTTCACAATGCTAATGCTTAAGGAGTACATCGTGTGTGTGTGTATGTATGTATTATTTTTTAAATTGCTACATGGCGGTAGGTAGCTCGTAGAAGCATTGGTGGTCCCTAGAGTGCTGCATAAAATATTGGCGTTTGCCTTACTCTTTGGGAATACTCAGCAGGCTCAGGGGAACAAATAGTTTGTGCTGTATTGGTGCAAAGTAAAAAGTCCTGTAAATGAGTATCTTACATTGGAATGTTTTACTCTGGTTTGATCTGCACACAGCAAGTCAAGTTTTTTAGGGTATTCCTTTGTAATTTGTAAACAATTTACCATATCAGCAACTATCTTACCTGTTCCTACTATTGGTACTAGGGGATCAGAGTTTATAAATACTGGTTAATGTGTTTAAGCCTAACTCTAGCATTCTGTTACTTTTCAAATATTTGTTTCAGCCAAGCCATTACCTTCACTAACAAATGCCCCAGCTGAGCCCTTTATAAAGGCTACTTTCAAGAGGCTCTCCTGTCTCCGCTCCAGTGTGAAAGCCCGAGTGCTTTTACACTGGAGCGGTTCGCTTGCAGGACGGTAAAAAAAAGTCCCACAAGCAGCATCTTTGCAGCGCTGTAGGAGTGGTGTATACACTTTTACGCCCACCCCAGTGTGAAAGTAGCCTAACTGTAAGTAGAATCCGCTACATAGTATACAAGGCTAAGTTCCAGCAATGGGGTGGAGACTTCCCATCCTACTCGCGGAACAAAATCGCGTCAGGCTGAGTGCTTCTTGGCCATTAACGGGTAGTTATATTTTCTGAAAGGATATCGCCATATCAGCCTCAGCCTATCAGAGGTAGCCTTGTATTCCTGTGAATGGCAGAGCAGCAGTCAGCCTGACTTGATTTTGATCTGGGATTGGGAAGGGAAGTCCCTGTCGTGCTACCAGAACACAGTGCTGTTTGTGTGGCTGAGGGTATATACAGTTTATACAGCGGGCACATCTGTTAATGAAGGTAATGGCTTTTTTGGACCAGCTTGGTCCAAACAAATTAATTTGAAAGTAAATCAAGCCTGCAGTTAGGCTTTAAAAGTAAACTTTAGCCAATTATTTATTCCTAGTATTGGGTTGAGAAGCAGACCTTTTCTGTTATATTTCTGCTGTTGGTCTGTGACCCCCTTTGGTAAATGTATTCTCACTTTCTGGAATGGTGATCACAGTCCGATTCGAGGGACTTTTTTTAATTGATAAAGCTGTCACCAGAAAGCGTTGGAGGGAAGATCTCCCAATAGGTTGTAAAACCGCTGTCAAAGGTGGGATTTCCCTCAGTTTTCCATCCCCAGGACAGAAAGTGAGGCAAAATCTTTCCACTGAGTAGCCAGGCTGTAATGGAAACATTTGTAGAAGTTCTGCTCATTCATAAACTTTTTCACTTTTTTCAAAAACTGTAAAGGAAATTTTGGCTTTTTATATTTCTCTTAAAGTGGAAGTAAAGGCAAAACCTAATTAACTCTAAACCTACTCCCACCCACATTCTAAGCCTAATCTATCTAACACCGCGAAGGAAAAGAAAAAAAAAAAATCTCCTATACTTGCCTATTCTAAAGCCGGTCCCAGACTGAGCTGTCAATGGTGGCTTAAGTGTGTAGGAGAGACAGCCGACAACTGAAGCCCCATAGTAAGTCTGTGGGTGACATCACTTCCCAGCCCTTGTTGGCTTTCTCCTACACATAGAGGGGCCTGCTGGAGACTGGACCATAGCGGCTTCAGAACATGAGCAACAGGAGAGGTGAGTATTCTATGTCGTTTTTACAGGGAGCACTTTATTATAGAACTTTAAATTTTACCAGCAGAGTTGCTTTAAAGTGGAAGTAAAGGCAAAACCCTAACTCTAAATCTACTCCTACCCCCTTTCGAAGCCTAATCTATCTAACCCTGTAAAGATTGCTATACTTGCCAGTATAGCAATCTTTACAGGGTTAGATAGATTAGGCTTCGAAAGGGGGTAGGAGTAGATTTAGAGTTAGGGTTTTGCCTTTACTTCCACTTTAAAGCAACTCTGCTGGTAAAATTTAAAGTTCTATAATAAAGTGCTCCCTGTAAAAACGACATAGAATACTCACCTCTCCTGTTGCTCATGGACACAAACCTCTGCAGTAGTGAGAAGATTTCTGCAGAATCTGACACTTCGGGAGTGTTGATCACCTAGTCCCCTGCTCCACCCAGTGGTTCAGTCTGGTGGCCTCTACCTCATCTCTGTGTCCTCGTAGTGACAGCTGGTGGGGGACCACTGGAGAGCTGAGTATGCAATGACGACTTTGCAGGGGCCATTTTATTGTGGAGACTTATTTAGCAACAGAGTTGGTTTAAACTCCATTGTTATTGAACTAGTTTAAAAATGTCTTATGTTGTAGGGAAAACCTATAAAATGTTCTTGTATGAATTTCAGCTTGAGATGTCCTGAAACGCTTTGCACTTGAGCCTCCTGCACTTGCAAATTGCAGAGCCTCTTATTTATAAAGCCCTAGTGTTTGGGTTAGTGTTGTAAAGTGAAAACCCATGTGAAATTCGTTTGTCAGCATCTTGGATATGGCTCAGCTATCTACCATAGCTTGTATTTTGTCTTCCACATAGTGATCCTGTGACAGCCTGCTAGACTCGGCATGTTAAATATTCATATACATACAAGCAGTTGTGTTTAGTGTATTGTTGAAATGGGAAGAATGAAGGTGTGTTCTGCATGGTGAGAGTTCACAACAGATCCTTGAAAACATAATGCAGTGTGTAAAGTCCTGCTGGACGTTGTTATAAGTCCATGAAAGCGGATAACACTGGACAGTTGGGATCTGTGTTGTGGTGGAGCAAGATGTCTTGTTTGCCATTTTTATAGATGCTTGCAGTACACAGGAATATGTCAGCATGAGATAATATATAAACATATGCTCAGGTGTAAATGGCAATTGCCAAAGCAGCATTTGGAAATGCAGTTAAAAAAAAACAAACACAATTTTCTGTCTTTGGAATCAGAAATGTTTTACAACTGTTCTGAACAGTTTTCAAACATCTGAACCTGTTTTTCAAGCTGTGACCAGCATTGGGAAGTATATAATTTCCAGATGGAGGCACAGTCAGAAGTACCTAATCCAAATCGGCTCAGAAACACTGTTTTCATTAGGATTAAAATATACGTCAGATTACTGTTAGAATTTACAGCGCTTTCTGGGAATTTTACAGTTTTTGAATTTTATAGAAAAGCTTCTTCCTAAGAAAATATCTGCATGACAATATTGTATTATGTGGCCTTTCATGTGTTACGGCTTTTAATGCACATTGGTTTAGTACTCTACAGATATTCATTATGTTTAAGTGCACAGCGTGGATACTGTCATGCAGCGGGCTGCAATAATAGTCATGCAAGACTGCTGTCTAGAAACTTGTGACTACACAAAGGTCTTACACTACCCCTGCATAGCGTTTGTCATCTCTTAATTAGTGTAAAGAATGTTTGGGGGGGGGAAGTTGCTGAGGGAGGGTAGGCTAACTATTTTTTTTTTTTTCTAATCTAACACATAATGCTGGAGTGGAAAGGCTGCTAAAGAATTAAAAAACCAGTCCTTACAATTTAGTTGGCAACATGTTTTAAAGCGACCCTGTCATGAGAGGACTATAGGGCCGTCACTGCTGGCCTCCTTGTGAACGTTTTCTGTCAGTTCTTCAAGTCAGACCCAGAACAAGCATGCTGTAAAATGTGTCAGAAAAGTGTCCGAATTCTTTGTTTTATACTCGATCTGGGTCAGCAAGACAAAACATCAGCATGACAGCCAGGGAATTGGCATTCTCAAAAGGATAGTTCAGTAATGACGGTCTGCACTAATCACTTCAGGGAACCAGCAACTATGACCACCAACACAAATAGGTTTTTGATGCAATAATTAGAACATCACATTTGTAGATCTCCTCACTGATCTCGGCAGTAAACAGGCCGTAGTCTTATGAATAGACAAAATGTTCAGCCCTGTTAAAGTCTCAAGCACAATACAAAAGCGGTATTTTCATAACCCTTATTGTTTTTTGATTGTGGTCTCAAATGTGTAATTTAATTTCATGGCATTATTTTTGTTTAACCAATTTGTAATGGAAATTTGTAAGTTCTGTATATAATTGTATTCTATTTTGTATGTATTGCACACTGCCCTCATTGTGCACACGGCACTAATAATTTTTTCAGTAAATGTTTGCATTCATTCTTTCTTGTCCTGATTAGAATTAGTCTGCCTATGTTGCGCCCCTTGTTACCATAAACGTACAATTGTAATATTAATGTGATACCTATGTAATCATGTGTATAAAAAGATTCAATTGCATCATAATAAGGCAGAACAGTTATTTGGAAAGATGCTGAGCGTATCTTTTGTGTCTGTTCCCTACTGCAGTAGTTATTATTAATTTGGAACCACTAATCAATATTAGTAATTCTGGCATTACACTCCTGTGGCCAGAATGGCCTTCTAGCTTAATTGTTGGCATGCTGACTTATCAGCATATGTAAACACAGACAATTCTACATAAAATGGAAGATGTACAAAAGACCAATATGACTTCAACTTGGCTAAACTACTTTTCAAATCACATTATATAATTAGTAATTCATAGCAACTGTTGCAATCAAACTTCATTTTACAAATGGATGAAATCTGATTGGATGTTATTTGTATGTATTTCATTCCACGTGCTTTTATTATATAAGCCTGCTTTATTGTGGATGTTGGCAGCATCGTTTGAGTTCTTTTGTGTAATTATTGTGGGTTTGTATAAGACCGATTTTATTGGTTTTGATTTATTTTGCACTAGTAATTCTTTTACAACATTTCTTGAACTATGTTTGTCACTCCACCTGAACTGGACTTACTAATACCCTGGAGGATTGACTGTGGCAATTTGGTTTGCACATGGGTAACATACCACATTGTAAAGGATCTAACTTTACATTCACCACTACAAGGCAATAATGCATGGACAGTGCATTTCCCAACCTAGGCATCCATAGCTTTACTAAATATGGCACAGCATTGCCCTGTCTCTGCATTATGCATCATACAAGATAACTGGGAATCTATGTATTCCTAGATGTGTGTTGATGTACCATGTATGAAGCCATGTTTCTGATGGCTCTGCTTGATGCAGATATTCACAAACTCTTGGTACATAAGCTACCTGTATCTGATGTTGGTGAATCCCTTGAATGTATAGGTGGAGTATCCAGCTAATAAGTCAGTGTTTATGCCATACTTTGTTTTAACAGCACTGGAGGTACTATAGGTGATTTACAGAAAGGGTGTGAAGGAGGCAGCCTCAAACACAAAGAACTAAAAGAGCATATTGAGCGGAATGAACCATTAACTTGTAGTATTGTGCTAAAAATCACATGGCCTGTGCATGTTACATATAGTTACATAGTAGGTGAGGTTGAAAAAAGGCCATCAAGTCCAACATATGTGTGTAATTATATGTCAGTATTACATTGCATATCTCTGTATATTGCAGTTGTTCAGGTGCTTATCTAATAGTTTTTTTGAAGCTATTGATGCCCCTCGCTGAGACCACCGCATGTGGAAGGGAATTCCACATGCTTGGCGCTCTTACAGTAAAGAACCCTCTACGCAGTTTAAAGTTAAACCTCCTTTTCTTCTAATTTTAATGAGTGGCCACGTGTCTTGTTAAACTCACTTCCGCAAAAGATTTATCCCTATTGTGGTGTCACCAGTATGGTATTTGTAAATTGAAATAATATCCCCTCTCAAGCATCTCTTCTCTATAGAGAATAAGTTCAGTGCTCGCAACCTTTCCTCATAACTAATATCCTCCAGACCCTTTATTAGCTTTGTTGCCCTTCTTTGTACTCGCTCCATTTCCAGTACATCCTTCCTGAGGACTGGTGCCCAGAACTGGACGGCATACTCCAGGTGCAGCCGTACCAGAGTCTTGTAGAGTGGGAGAATTATCGCTGTATCCCTAGAGTTGATCCCCCTTTTAATGCATGCCAATATTCTGTTTGCTTTATTAGCAACAGCTTGGCATTGCATGCCATTGCTGAGCCTATCATCTACTAGGACTAGGGTTGTCCCGATACCACTTTTTTAGGACCGAGTACAAGTACCGATACTTTTTTTCAAGTACTCGCCGATATCGATTACCGATACTTTTTTTTTTAATGTCACGTGACAGTTTTTTTTTTTTTTTTTTTTATTAACAGTGCTTGCTTTTTTTTTGGGGGGGGGGGGGGGGGAGGGGGTGAACGTTGTATGTGTGTGTTATTTTTTTTTTTTTACAATTTTTTTTTTTTTACAATATTTTTTTTATTCTTTATTGTTTTTTTTTTTTTTTTTTTTAATCAGCCCTTTTGGGGGGCTTTGGTGAGATATCAGGGGTCTTAACAGACCTCTGATATCTCCCCCTTGAGACAGAGAAAGAGACAGAGGATAGAGATTCCCCAGTCCCTTTCTCTGCAGCGTCAGCTGCACTGAGAATGAATGGAGAGAAGACAGCGGCTTCTCTCCATTCATAAACTGACACATTGTAATCACAGGAGATTACAATGTTTCAGTTATGTGAATAGACAGAGTCAGCTGACTCTCTCCATACACAAAGGAAGGAGGAGGGGGACGGAGGAACGGAGGGGGAGAACGGAGGGGACAGATAAGAAGAGCACTACGGAGGGGACAGATAAGAAGAGCACTACGGAGACAGATCAGGAGAGAGGAATGCAGGGGACAGCGGAGAGGCACAGAGGAACGGAGGGGGCACGGAGGAGGATGCAGTGACAGTCAGCGGTGACCGATCACCGCTGTCTGTCACTAAAGCAGCTGAAAGCTGCTGGGGGAGAATCTTGTAACTCCCCCACGCGCCGATCACAGCTGACTTCCAGGTATCGGTGGAAGCATCGGGAGCATTTGCCCGAGTACAAGTACTTGGGCAAATGCTCGGTATCGGTGCCGATACCGATACTAGTATCGGTATCGGGACATCCCTAACTAGGACCCCCAGGTACTTTTCCATCCTAGATTCTCCCCCCAGTGTATAGATTGCATTCATATTTTTGCCACTCAAATGCGTTATTTTAAATTTTTCTACATTAAACCTCATTTGCCATGTAGTTGCCCACCCCATTAATTCAGATCTTCTTGCAAGGTTTCCACATCCTGCAGAGAAATGATAGCCCTGCTTAGCTGTGTCCACAAATACAGAGATTGAACTGTTTATCCCATCCTCCAGGTCATTTATGAACAAATTAAACAGGATTGGTCCCAGCACAGAACTCTGTGGGACCCCACTACCCACCCCTGACCATTCTGAGTACTCCCCATTTATCACCACCCTCTGAACTCGCCCTTGTAAACCGTTTTCAATTCATGTACTCACCCTATGGTCCATGCCAACGGACCTTATTTTGTACAGTAAACGTTTATGGGGAACTGTGTGAAATGCTTTTGCAAAATCCAGATACACCACGTCTACAGGCCTTCCTTCTAGATGGCAACTGCCTCCTCATAGAAGGTTAATAGATTGGTTTGACAAGAACGATTCTTCGTGAATCCATGCTGATTACTGCTAATGATACCGTTTTCATTACTTAAATCTTGTATAGAGTCCCTTATCCCCTCCAAGAGCTTGTATACTATTGATGTTAGGCTAACCGGGCTGTAATTCCCAGGGATGTATTTTGGCCCTTTTATTAAATATTGGTGCAAGTACACTGTCAGTAAAAATTAGAAACAATGCTCTTGATCGAGTTCCCTAAGTCCCCCTGGGTGCAAGCCATCCGGTCCCGGTGATTTATTAATGTTAAGTTTCCCAAGTCTAATTCTAATTTTGTCCTCTATTAGCCATGAGGGTGCTTCCTATGTCATGAGGATGAACACCACAGTTTTGGTTAAGTATCAGCGTCAGTATGATATAGCTTTCATCTCTCCAAATGTTTTCATGGCATGGGAAGGCAGGTACTCTCATACTGCAGCTTGGCAGAGTACTTTACCTTGTGCAGACTTTTTACATTTTCAGGTGATGACGTACGCGAATGTATGAATTTATGCCCCATATATGCTGGATTTCTTTCTGCCAGAAGTTGGCAGAAAAAATGCCTCCTAATGTTGCGCATGGTCGAGCGTTTATGTGCATATGACATTAAGCATAAATTCATTCTACTGGGCAAAATATATGAATTTATGCTGGCTGTTGGTTTACATGTAATCCCACATTTACATGTGTACATGCATAAATTCTGCTCACAAGCTCCCCTTCGAAGACCGCTTTGGTGCATTTTTATGCCTCTAAATGGTGCTCTTCAAATATTAACGGTCACATAGGCCAGTATAGGACTGCACTTTTCGAGGCAAAAAAAAAAAATGCCTCTAATGGCAGCATTTCTTCTGCCTGTGTGCACAGAGTCTAAAGCTGAATTGCAGGCACAGAATTGTTTAAATATATTGCCCAGTTGTCACAAAGGATATAATACATTTTGCGTCAAACAAATGCCTTTGCAACCCCTGTTATTACATGTAGCAGTGACATCATCACACAGCCTGTGCAGAGAGCAGAACTGTGGGGGGACCCAACAGGTTCCACCCACTACAGAAAGGGGGTGAAGACCAGACCAGTCACCCTGCACAAGGAGAGATCAGCAGTGACCCGTCTTCATTACAGGAAGCTCTCCCACACAGGCAGACTTTGATACGGGATTACAGCACAGATCTAATAGCAACTTACAAAACTGATTCAGGTAAGAATACACACCTGATTTTCAAGATTTGACTGACAAGATTTGCTTAACCTGGAGTTTACCTTTAACAAAATTCCTATCCCGTTAAAGAACAACCACAACCACATTTCTACCCAGCATGAGTGGGCAAAAATGTACAAAGCTGACATACTGTAGAGAAACTCATGCTCTCTATGTCCTGTTTGATACAATAGTTTGGGTGGTGGTGGTGACCCCATAGGTGTTGCATTTCAAGCTTGCCTAAGTTCATATTCGTAAACCCGGGTAAAATAAAATCTTTCACTAGAGGCAGTTGCACGTAGCAGTTCTTTTAAAGAGCCTACATGACATTAAGTGAACCCAGCCAGCAGATAAAACCTTTCTTTCCCTTTTTATATTACTTTGATGTCGGCTTGCCATATTTAATTGAAGGGGTTGTATTGTTGGTGTTGATATTACACCAAAGGTGAGCCTCCCTTTGTGACAACACAGCCACCCATTACAAAGTATTAGCTGCCGACTTTTATCTTGCCATGGCAGCGGAGAAGAGATCTACAGCTTCTATACAAAAGCTTAACTATTGCTAGACAGCGGTGTGGTTTTCCTCCATTGCACATGGTTATTGCTGTTTTCAAGCTATTATTCTTTATGAGAAATGTCCTTAGGACTTATTTTCATACAGTGTAAGCTGGAAGTGGATTTCTGCAATTAAATCTTCAAGGTTTGTCTTTTCTTCAAACAGATGAAAACATTTTCCAAACTATTGAGTTTTTAGCATTTTCTTCAGCAAGTTGCAAAACCTTCTTTTTCCAAATTGCTCCTAAACCATAACCTATTGCCTATGTTAAAAAGTGATCTATAAATCTTTGTTACAGGCTTTTTTGGCCTTTCCCTTTTATCATTTAAAGTGGAACTCCAAACAAAACTTGCTTTAGATACACTGTAAGAATATCTGCTGGCTGTTCTATTGCTGTCTGTCACTGTTGGGGAGCTTTCACCTCACTTCATGTCTTAAATACACTGAGAATATCCGTTGGCCGTTCTATTACTATCAGGGATTTTCCTTCACGTCCTATCCTAAACACTGAGAATATCTGCTGGCCTTTTACTGTCTAAGATTTTCCTTCACGTCCTGTCCTAAATACACTGCGAATATCTTTTGGCCGTTCTATTACTGTGGGAAATTTTCCTTCACCTTTTTGTTCTAGGAGTAGTTGCCATTGGGACAAAGTGAGGGAAAATCTGAAATTTAACAAAAACAGGGAGAGGGTTGGAAATCTCCTGATGGTGACACCTGTTTTGCTGAGATTAATTACAAAGGTGAGATTTCCACTCCCTTTCAACAGAAAGTGAGGCAACATTTCCCAAACATGGACACAGGCAGCTCCCAAAATCCATATAGGATAGCTACCTGTGTCCATGTTTACTTCACTTCCTGTAGAACATTTGTAAAAGAATAGAGTCCAACTTCGAGGGCGTTACAATATCGGATCACCTCTTTTAATATTTGTAAATCTACTTCCTTCCTTTTTTTTTTTTTTTTAAAAACACTCGATTATTTACAAGTAGGCTGAGTCTATTCTTTTCCAATTGTTCTACTTCTATATAGATTATCTCCTGAAAGCTTACAAATTGTTCATCACCAGCCTACTAGGTTCAGTATACAAAAGGCCCCTACTGCTATTTTCTCAGATGTTTTTAGTTGATCTTGCTGATAAGCCAATCACAAGGCAAAAAGGAGAAAATTGATTAGAGGTTAACTCCACTTTCGTGGGGGAGGAAATAATATAGTGCGTACAACTGCGATACAAGTCATATCGTAATTGACTGTTAAAAATTACCTTTCCTTTTCCATCTGCAGCCGCTGTAATTTTCTATAAATGCAATGCAATATGGCTACATGGAGTTGTTCTGTACACAGAATGTGTACTGACCACTCCCCAGAAACATAATTTCCTGCTTGTGTGATTGGCTCACCAATTGTCCCAGAAGTCTGCCTAAGATGCAAGTCCGATTTTAGGCATCCCCTGCAACAAAAATTTCATTTTTGGTGAGATATTTCCAATAGGAACACGTCTAAAGTGATGCAGGCCCAGGAGCTTTCCTCATTAGTGCCCTGCAGCTGCCACAGCTGTCTGATAATTATGAAACCACTCCCATTAGACCCACTTAGCTCTGAGGCACAGATACACACATTGATTTCTTCAGAATAGAAAAGGTAGGAATCTGCAATAAAGTTTGTTATAATCCTTGCAAAGTACATAGATCACCCAGAGGGGAATGTTTTTTTTTTTCTCAACAAAAGTAGAGTTCCACTTTAAAGTGGAACTAAACCCTCCCATCATTTTCAGCCAAGAAAGCTACCATCTTGGCCTCCCTTTGCTCTTCATCTGCCATGGTGCTGCACATGTGATCAGATATGACACCAGCCATTTCACAGTTTGGTTGAGAGCACAACCAATGTGACCATTACATTCCCAGCACGTGTCGGGAATGTATCAGTAACTGTTTTTATGAAACTGTTAAATTGATGGGTTTCGTTCCGCTTTAATATTTGAAACATGAGCACTGTTGTCATTAGGTGACTTGCATATGTTTTAAGTAACAACTTTGCTTGAACTGGGAATTTCTAGATGAATGGGAAAATATTAGGACATGCCAAGCAATGGATTGAGAAAAAGTCCTCTAATTGTTGTTTGTCAGAAATGATTGGGCCTCGAAAGGCCTCATGCACGCAGTACATTTAAAAAACACCAGAGCTTCTGCTGGGGAAAAGCAATGTTAAAAACGCGCTGATAGCATTTATGGACACTTGTTTAGCTGTTTTTCTTAAAAAAAAAAAAAAAAAAAACTGTAAGAAGTGTTTAGATGCGTTTTTTGGTGTCTTTTGTTTTCACAGCTCAACAGCCTCTGCTCCCGGATGCACAGGCTGTCATTTATTTCTAACGCCCCTAAACGTTTATGCCTCTAAATGCCTCTGACAGTTTGTGTGCATGGACACATAGGCTAACATGGAGGGGCATTTAAACTACTTTCACACTGGGGGGGTGCACGTCAGCGATAGCGCAACGCTAGTTTTAGCGGTGCTTTACTGCTGTTAGAGTTGCTTTTCAGCCGCTAGCAGTGTGCTTTTAACCTCCGCTAGCTGCCAAATAAAGGCAACCCGCAAAACGCCGCTGCCGAATCACTTTGCAGGTGCTTCGGCAGCGCTGCCATTCATTTGAATGGGCAGGGGCTGTGGAGGAGTGGATCACCCCAAAGATGCTGCTTGCAGGTCTTTTTTCCGTCCTGCAAGCGCACCACCCCAGTGTGAAAGCACTCAGGCGCTATTTTTAGCAAAAAAACACCTGAGAAGCTCCCCAGTGTGAAAGGGGTCTTGGAGGCAGTTGAAAAAAAACCTCAGAAGCACCTAACAGCAGCTGTAAAAATGTCCTGTGCGCATGGGTCCTTGCGGTAATTTTCATGATCTTCAGTAAAAGTGTTAGATCGCCCTCATTGGTCACGCAGCTGTTTGAATGGAAGGTTCTTTTTAAACTTGCCCTCTTGACAATTTGGGGTTTCAGGAGGTCTAACCGCTGTAACTGTCAATTGAATCAAATCTGATCACGTTTTTGTTTTTTGTCCTTCCGGAGCCGACGAGCAGAGATTCTCCTGTTTACAGATGAACTGTTTTATAAAATTAAGAACGCCGTTCATGAATATTTATAGAGAATGCTTTGATTTCCCTTACTGCTTTGTACATTACATGAGGAGGGGGCCAGAAAAGAGGCAAAGCTGCCTCTGGTCGTCCACACTAGTCACTGAGAGGAGGGGGGCTTAGTGCGGCTCGCAGGGTGGGTCGTTTTTAACCTTTTCGCGACTAGCCCCTTGATAACCAGTAGAGTGCTCTCACTTTTGACCCCTTGCTTTCTGCCTTTTTTAATACGTTTCTGACACATATAAAGTATCAGAAGGGAATGAGTTAATGACACTTTAGAGTTTCTATTCTATTTTATCTTATTTTATTTTTTTTTTCAAATACGTTGCACTGATTTACTAGGAAACTAAATATATAAATAAGAGGACCACAAAACGCAGCAGCGCAGGTGTTGCCAATGTTTGAAAGCTGATTGAGGGAAGCAGATGGCTTGAGTCAATGGCATCCAGCCAAAAGAGCAGGTGCTGGTCACGTGAGCGCTGGTTACCAGGGTAATGTGATTGCTCTTGGCGTGCAGATGAAAGGAAAGGGGCCCAGCGTTCAGCTGTAGTGTTGTATAATTTGTGGCAGTTAGAGCGGAAATAAAGGCTGGAAATGGAGCCTCATGCTATGGGAGACTTCTGTCCATGTGCACTAGAAGCTCCAGGACAGTTGGGAAGACTCACGGCTTGCTTTCTCCGAAAGGCTTGGTCTTTTTATTTCCTGCACTCCATCTATTTTTATTAGAAGTTTTAACCTCTTACAGGAAACTTCCATCCAGCATCTGTCACTTTTTTTTTTTTTTGGCTTGCTCAGTTATATAGACAGGGGGCGGCTTGTTTTCATGTGTGGCTTTTTTTTTTTGTTACTTTGCTTTCATGGTACAAACTATGCTTTATTTAGACACTAATGGCTGTTGAACTACAGCCCCCAGCATGGACAGCAATTATCTGCCTTTCTGACACTTTTAGCGGATGTTTGTGTGGAGTTTTGTGACTTTTGGTTAAAAAAAAAAAATGTAGCAGAATGGCCTAAACTGATGAATATTTTTTATATATATATATATATATATATATATATATATATATATATATATATATATTTATATTTATATTTGGGGGGGGATATGTATTCTAGCAGAAAGTAAAAAATACTGTGGTTTTTTTTTTTTCTCAAAATTGTCAGTTTTTTTTGTTTTTATAGCGCAAAAAATAAAAACCACAGAGGTGGTCAAATACCACCAAAAGAAAGCTCTTTTTGTGGGGAAAAAGGACATCAATTTAGTTTGAGTACAGCGTCGCACGACCGCACAATTGTTGGTTAAAGCGACACAGTGGCGTTTCACAAAAAAATGCCTTGTCAGGAAGGGGGTAAATCCTTCCAGGGCCGAAGTGGCTAGAGTTGTCAGTAACATTGCATTTTATAGAAGCCAGGTGAGGGAATTGTAGGGAAAGACTGCGCTAAAACAATAACAAAGTGAAAAGAGGAAAATGAAGCTGCCAACACTCAAATGTACAAGGTTCTATGTGTTTATTAAAGTGGCAGTGTGGCGCTAATAATAAAAAATTATTTTGTGTACCCTGGATGTGGTACAGCTAAACAAAAAGTAATGTGCAAATACACCATAACAAAACCAAAATACGCTGTGCTCAACATAGTAAGTGTATGAAGCATAAAACAATAGTCCACAAAAAAATGTGAAGGGGTGGGTTCTTCCCGTGAAGATGTCTCCAAACACATGGGAATAGTGAATTGCTTGTCTGTAGTCACTTTCAATAACACTTCAAAGGTAAATAAATAATCTTGCCAACTGTGGTGGACCCAGGATGTCCTACGACAAATGGGTCTTGCAGGCTTGAGATCCTATAAGGCAGGGTTTCTCAACTTCAGTCCTCAAGGCACCCCAACAGGCCATATTTTCAGGCTTTCCATTATTTTGCCCAGGTGATTTGATCTGTTTCATTGCCTTGGTAATTACCACAGCTGTTTCATCTGAGGGAAATCTTGAAAACATGACCTGTTGGGGCGCCTTGAGGACTGGAGTTGAGAAACACTGCCATAAGGTATGGATCAGGTACTGGACGCAGGGAGGTCAAACGGGTCTGATGTGGCAACTCTCGGCTCGTGTATTCCACCGGTGCTCTGGGATCCAAACGATGGTCTCCCAAGGCACTTCTTCATGAGCTTGGATCACAGAGTACCGGTGGAAAACACGAACCGAGAGTTGGGGACACCACATTGGGTCCACCCCACCCCTTCACATTTTTTTGTGGACTATTGTTTTATGCTTCATACACTTACTGTGTTGAGCACAGCGTATTTTCGTTTTTGTTTTGTTACGGTACATTTACACATTACTTTAATTACACAAAATAAATTTTTATGATTAGCGCCACACTGCCACTTTAATAATTTTATAGAAGTTGCTAGCTCTATATATATATATATATATATATATATATATATTATATAAATTTCCAAATTTACAGGCGAAAACTTTTTTTTTTTTTGGTGCCCATAACAATCAGGACTCATTCACACAAAATGTGCTAAGCTGTGCTGGCCAGCTTTACCCAACATGTTCCCAACACATAGACAAAGCAGTTTGCCTTATGCCCTATTCGTTCACGTCACCAGGTTGCAGTGGTGTGTGCAAAAAAAATCAGGACATGCTTCAGCAGAGTGTTGACATACTGTACTTCATAGGAATGTGCTGCAGTGCATAAAGATGAATGTGTCATTTTGAATGAAGTTAAAAAAAAATATAAAAATAATAGTATGATGGGTCACAAACAAGCCATCCATAGACTTTCATAGACCAGGATTTGAATCACGTATGGGCAGGCTGAATATACCCAAGTTGATCAACTTTGGTACATCCAGCCTGTCAGATTTTTCATGCGATAGTTGCTATTGTAGCCGCTAGCAGTAATCACTGTATTCTCACGGTGAGGACTGCTTCCTCCGCTGGGAGAACACAATGGCTCTGTGGGAGGGATTCCTCATCAACATTAACTGTGATGGTGGAATCAAGCAATATTCTCTTCTGCCTGCTATATGCGTGCTACTGGTGTGAATAAACCCTCAATCCCCTTAAATTGTTGCAAGGATGCTGATTGCTATGGGAACATATTTCTCCTATTACCACTCTTTTTATCAGTCCCTAATCATTCAGACAGGATGTTGTAACCCATAGCAATGAACTATGCCAACTACAGCCGATTGTTTTAACTAAATAAACCTGTAGAATCTCTGGCATTCTACACGTCTGGTATGTGTGGATGTTTGGACCCTTGTTGTGTGCCGTTGTTTCCTTTGCCAAACAACTGTCACGGCATTGATTGTGACTCTACTCTGTCCTCTAGTCACATGTGGTGGATCAAACTGCAGGACACAATGGTGCAAGCCACCAACGCTCACTTTGGACTAGGCACCTGGCACTGGAGGAGTGTTGGATGGTGAAGATCATAGCTCTTTGAGGATGAAGATCAGCATTAGTTTTCTTTTAAAATGTATCTATAGTCAAAACTTTTTTTTTTTTTTAATTCGAGAGGGGGGGGGGGGTTAGATCTTTTGTCAGGCTTTAGGACCTTTTCACACTAGAACGGACAGCTGCTGGAGTGCTTTATTTGTCAGAGAGCTGTCCACTCTTAACTGCACTAGGGGGCAGTGTGACAAGCGATTTAGCCCATTACATGACTCCCTTTTTTTTTTTTTTATTTATTTGTTTTGGACAAACTTTATCTGAAGTATACAATGTACACTGTGCAGTAGTGTGATGTGATGCACTGCTGTACGGTTTCCTATATGATGCTGTGCATTGCGGTGCAAAAAAATGCAGCAGGCTGTGTTGCAGTGTGAATAGGATACAGAGTAAGCAGTTGTTTGTGTGTCCTAGCAGTGAAGGGCGTTATACAATGCAGTAAAATGTCTGTCACCACACATTGTGTGAATACAGCCTTATTGCAGTCAGAGGATCTGTTAAGCCTTGTTTACGCTTGCTTCAAAATCTGGCATTTGACCTACCTTTTTAAAGTACTCTGAATACCAATCAAAGCGGCCGTCACAAAACTGTTGAGTTTGACTGCTTTGCTGTGCTTCAGAAATTTGACCCTATTTTGCTTTCTTGGTGCTTCACTGCATCTCCAAGGTCTCCTTGCAGCGGTAGAGGGGCTTCGCTTTGAATTTTAGGTATTGGGAAAAAAAAATTAGAAAACCACCACACAGGACATTTAGCAAGCTTCATTTAGGCTCAGTTCACACCTGAGCCATCCGAATCGCGGGCAGAGGAAGTAATGGCATCGCACAACCGTCCCGCGACTTTCCATAATTTCGGATCGCTCAGATGTGAACGGAGCCTAAAGCTAAAAAAAAAGCATCTCTAAAGCATAAAAAACAAAGTTGTAGGCACATGAATGTGTTACTAATCAGCGCAAGTGTAAACGAGGCCTTAGAGCGATTCATTCACTTCCTGTTCGGTAAACCAAAAAAAAAAAAAAGATGTCCCCAGGACAGGAAGCAGAATTCTCTCCTAATAGCCATACAGACAGAAGTGAAAATGTTTTTTATATGTTAAAGCCGAGTTCCACCCAAAAGTAGAACTTCCGCTTAATTGACAGGTCCCCTTCCCCACTTCCGGAAAACCGGGCCGAGGCCCGATCTTCTGGAAGTTTAGCCCCCTCCTCCCTCTTCCTTCCTCTGCCACTGGGCCAATCAAAGCGCAGCGCACTTAGCGTATGCGCAGTAGGGAAACGGGCGAAAAGCTGAAAGGCTTCACTGCTGGGTTCCCTTACCTGGAATGGCGGTGGCTGCACCCGACAGTCGTTCCGAAGATCATCTGGGATGCCGACATTGTGGGCTCCCTGGACAGGTAAGTGTCCATATAGTAAAAGTATTTATAGCAGTAAAGCCTGGCAGAGGTTTAGTTTTGTGTATAGATGCACTCTAATCTAGCAACAGCTGCTTAGAGCTACACACCAGGATAGACAAATACTGTCTAAAAGCAAGTGTCATGTGTGGGTACTCTTATTCAAATTGTCTTTTGTGTATTTCTCCCAGACCTGTGCAGTAATCCTGTGTAATACTTGCCTCTGTGCACTAACTTCCTGTAATAGACCGGTCAGTACTGCTCTTTGGGAGGGGTTACTGGTCTTGTCTCTGCCCCCCCTCCTGTAGTTTTTCTCAGGCAGCCCATAGTGGGTGGGGCCTGCTCTCTGCACAGTAATGTGTAGCACAGTGATGTCACTGCTACTTTTACAATGTAATATCTAGGTTTGTATAGGTGTTTGGTGCACACACACACTGGGTTTATATCCTATGTGGCTATTGAGTAATATTTAAATGTGCCTTGAGTTTAGCTTTATTGGAAAGTTGTTGCAATTTTGAAAATTTAGCCTTTAGCCCTGGTTCACTCCAGTGCAGCCTTGAGGTTACGCTACTTCAGCGCGGCTTCAAAGCTATCGGTGCAATTTCATTTGTGGCTTGCTGACATCTGTGTGACTTAATTTAACAGATGTCAATGCAAGTTGCAATGAAATTGCAGAGAAATAGTGCAGGAACTTTCGCTGAGTGGTTCCATGGCCACAAATGGGGTGTGACTTGTCATGTGATGTTGAGCTGTCAAGTCACACTGGTGTGAAGCTTGATCTTGGTTATTATAGTTGTGCAGACTTGGTTATGAATTTTTTTCCTCTTTATTTTTAGCTTTACTTTGTGGACATTTTCTGGGGTCATAGGTCACCTGAAGTCTGACAGTAAACTACCTGTAAACTCTGAAGAAGAGAGACATTGTGTGAGGTCCAGCAGGTGATAGACCAGCAACTGTCAGATTTTTGGAACAAGTATTCAGATAAGGACTTCATCATTTTATGTGATTGGCATTCTTGCTCCGGAGTATTGAAGTAATTATGACAGCAAGAAGGCCAGTCAATAATTTCAGAAGCAGAGGTCACTACTGCCAGCCAAGATGGATTACCTTTTATCAACTGTTGAGGAAATATATTGACCACACAGCAAAGGCATAGTTTTTGGTGCTTCTGCAGACCCATAGGCTTGTATTATAAGAAACCGTCATGCACAACCATAGTGCGGCATTACTAAGCTGGAAGAAGAACCTGCATATGCAAGAGAAAATATGGTTGCCCCCATGTACAGTACATATACAGACTAGACAAAGAAAAAAATTAAAAGCTGAACATCTTTCCTGTGAACATGGTTAAAAACCTCAATCTTTGCCCAGGACCTCCACAGCAGTGGAGTTGGTATCACTACCAGGACTATACCATCCAGCATTTGTATAAATAAGAATTTTTTCTGCCCATTGAAATGAATTAACGCTAAAAACTAAACATTTCTAGCTGCGTTCTGTCAAGCAGTTTTCTTTCTGCCAAAATTCTGCTGCTCCTGGACTTGCTGGCAGGTTGGTGTGTGTGTTTGTTTTTTTTTTTTAGTTTTTTTTTTTAGTTTTTTTTTTAAATTTATTTCCACCTCAACACCCGTGTGCTTAGACACACAGGCTGACATGCAGGGGTGTTTAGTGACTGAAAAAACCTGCCAGAGGCTCCTAACAGTGTTAACAACATCAAGTGTTCATGAGGCCTAAATATGCCCCTATGTGTGTGTGTAAGGCTTCATGTAGACAGAACGTTTTTATAACCTCTCCTGAACGATTTACCTTGACAGATAGTAACCCACATTTAAATATTTAAATTATTTATGTCTGTTTTGCCGCGTTTACATGCCGTGTTTAGTGGCGTTTTGCCACATTTGCGTTTAAAATCGTTTTTAAAAATGTTTTTTTTTCTTTTTCAAAATGGCCAAAAATGAAAAACACCTGTAAACGAAACACGGCTAAACGCGAGTTACTGCGTTTTGCTATTTGAAATGCCTGTAAATTCAGCTTCTGAACGCATTTTTTTGCATTCCAAAAAAAAAAAAATGCCTCTAAACTCGACAGCCTAAAAACGACAGTTTAAAAACAAAAAACTCCCAACTGCTTCTAAACAGTTTACTTTCAAATGTCGAATTTCTACCTTAACCAGTTGGCATTCAGTGGGTAGGACAGTACCAACACTTGATGGAAATATTTTATTAATTTATTTCAATGTTTACGGTAAAATGTGCTTTCAAATACATTTTTTGTGGTAAACCTTTTAAAATTAGGTGCCAGGGAGTAAGCCATTACATAAGTGTGAGAAAAGGAGAGGTATTTCCCAAAGAAAAAAGTGTGAATATGGGTTAAGCCAAGTGTATCACTCATAAATGCAGATGGAAAGCACAAGCTTGTTATAAATTAACAGATGATGAAAGCCTCAGCGATGTCGTCACCTGACAGGAACCCAATACACATGCAGACATGTCAGATAGGGCCATGCACTCGGGACCTTGAAGTTTGTAGTCGGCATGCATTGAACTTTGGATACAAAAGCCTCTTCCCCATGTTTTTTAAATGTCCACATCTATTTTTCTCCCTGCTTGGCTTTTCAGCTAACAGAATAGGTTCTAAAACCACAATTCTGATGTTTTCAGACATGATTTATTTATTTTTTATATTTTATTTTATTAATAATAGTACTATTATTGATTTATAAACTTTTTCGTTTTTTTGTTTTTTTTTTAGAAATCCCCTGTACATAGGAAACTGCACGGTTTTAGGCATGGTTTACACATGTGCGTTTTTCAGATTTGCAGAAACGCTCTACAGCGCATTTATCATGATTTCCTATGTGTCACATTCACATCTGTGTGTTTTTTGGAAAGGGTCGGGGACTTTTTTTGCCCGCAGTGGGTTGAGTTTTTGGTTCTATAGGCTTTCATGGCAATGCATCAAAAATGCAAGCACTGCGTTTTTGATGGCTTTTTGCTGGTTTCTCCTGCATGACAACAGGCACTCTAACAAAAAAAGGCCTCAAAAGCACATGTGAAGAAACAAACATGTTGGGGAAAAACCACAATTGTAACCTGTATTGGTTTGAAGTTAGTCTTTAGTAATCGTTAATTTTGATATTTCACGATTTCTAGTATTTTATATAGTGATAACTTATTCTACTGCATTCACATCAGTTCCTGCTCCCCTAAGGAGCTCAATCCAATGCCTACCACACTAATAAAGCGAAATCCCTCAATCATAAGGGAGAGCATACAAACTCTATGCAAGTTGCATCCACGGTGGGGTTTTAATTCAGAATCTAACCACCATGCTGCTCTATATTATGGACTCATTTGGGATTATAGGAACTCCTAGCAACTGCACCAGCCTACCGCAGAGAGAACAGTGAAGTGGTGAAATCTGGGTACTTTGGTTTGTTGCACTCCCTAATGCCTTTGTAAATAAGGATAATGTCTTCCAGATGAGACAACGTAGTTTATTAAAGAATAGACTGGCCGTTTGGAAAACCTCTTTTTTGCTTGGCAAGTAACCAAAGTATCCTTTTGTTAGGACAGTCAGTGAGCACATCTAGTTAACCAATAATGACATCTGACACAGTACAGAGGGGGTTAATTATGGCAAACCTAACTCCCCTGCCCCCTTTATTAACTCCTGGAGTTAATAAAATAATATAAAATTAAAAAGGTAAGCAGCAATTTTTAAATATGTTTTTAAAGTCCGGTTATGTGAATGGGAACATGTAACCAATAAAATCTTGTCGCAATTTGGCTGCCTGCAAAAGTGGAAATGCACTTTAATAAATCAGATAAAGCTGTGTTTACGTCATTTAACCAATCATTTACTATTTTAGGAAAACGATTGGAGCAGGGATATGCAATTAGCGGACCTCCTGCTGTTGCAAAACTACAGGACCCATCATGCCTCTACCTCTGGGTGTCATGCTTGTGGCTGTCAGAGTCTTGCTATGCCTCATGGGACTTGTAGTTCTGCAACAGCTGGAGATCCGCTAATTGCATATCCCCGGCTTAGAGGAAACACAGGTTCCCACTTGCGATCTGAAAAGCGCAATTCGTATGAATTTCTGCATGTTATGCATAGGGCAACCTCACTATGCGTGTTAAGCCAAGTAAGCTAAAAAAATGATCAAATTTTGGCCCTGAGCTAGGCAAGATTTTACATGCATGTTTTGTCATGCAACAATCGCTCCACATTTGGGGTACCATTTAGGATAATTCTTTATTGCCCAAGTGTGAACAGAGCCTAAAATCCTGTGTTTGCATTTTTGATTGTGAGGTAAAAAAAATGAAAAGAGGTTCACTATTTATTTATTTATTTTTTTTTTTTACCTCATCCTTAATTGCAAAGTGAATGTACACTTTTAAAGTGGATCTTCATTTACATCTGAGCTCCACAAACCAAAAACACTATATGTAATTCATTTTTAATATTCAAAGCAATCTTCCCCCGTCCATCCATGTCTTTGTACTATTTTGTTGAGAAATCTACAAAACGCCCCCTAGCCTTTCTGATCATGTTGCATTTAACTCCTGGAATCCATCTGCCCTTAGCGCAAGTTCCTCCTTTCCTCCACCCCTGAAGACCCCGGGGATGTATGACATTTGCCTAGGCAAGAAATCGGGAAGTAACTAAAGAAAAAGTTTAAAACAAGTAAATATATTTTCCAATTTATTTACTAATACTAGCAGCATGAGGATTATGAAAAATAATCAATGTTGGTTGGGAAAGTGAAGTTCCACTCCAATAGTACAAGAAAAATCAGTTTGTTCCTTTATCTGTCAACCCCTTTATTGTAGCGAATATGGGGGGGGGGGAGACCAAGCTCAAGCCCAAGCCTTTCAAATATCCTGGCTCCACCTCCCTGCATGC
The DNA here is from genome assembly GCF_042186555.1 of Aquarana catesbeiana. NCBI lineage: Eukaryota > Metazoa > Chordata > Amphibia > Anura > Ranidae > Aquarana > Aquarana catesbeiana. Next base: position 520,562,955 of record NC_133328.1, read on the forward strand.
CAGGTTCCAGAAGTTAATCTATTGCCATTAACTTTTATATTATAAATATTTATAATATTATAGGATGGATGCCATGCACAGCTTTCTTCTTTCATAATGAGCCTTTTTGAACGCACTGCATCCCGCACAGGGTTGTCCCTATTTCACATATATATATATATATATATATATATATATATATATATATATATATATATATATATATATATATATATATATATATATATATATATATATATATATATATATATATATATATATATATATATATTCACTTATTTATATATTATATCCCTGTTTCACTCTGATGAGCTGCCATGCAATGCTCAAACACTGGACTGCTCAGTCTACCCATAAAAGGCCAAACCAGGAGACTGTTATCTAATGTGTATGGGAACCTATACTGCAATACTCAGCTGCAATTCGAAAAAAAGTTGGGGCGCTGTGTAAATTCTGCATAAAAACAGAATGTAATGATTTTCATATCTCATAAATGCATATTTTATTCACAATAGAATATGTACCATTTTAAGAAAAAAGTAAGGTCATTTTGAAATTGATGGCCGCAACACATCTCAAATTGGCACGGGGCAATTAAAAAAACGGAAAAGCAAGTGGTACTAACGAGGAAGAGCTGGAAGAACCTTTTGGAACGAATTAGGTTAAAAAAAATTGTCAAACGATTTCAGAGTAATATCTAATGTAAAATTACAAAGTCTATCTGTGTGACAAGGCCGAAACACAATATTGGATGCCTGTTCTCTTTTGGCCGTCAGATGGCATTGCATTAAAAGCAGGCATGATTCTGTGATGGTCACCACTACATGGGCTCAGGAATACTTCCAAAAATCACTGTTTGTGAACGCAGTTCGCCCTGCCATCCAAGAATGCAAGGTAAAGCTCTATCATGCAAAGAAGCCATATCTGAATATGATCCAGAAACTCCACTGTCTTCTCTGGGCCAACGCTCATTTAAAATGGTCTGTGGGAAACTGTTCTGTGATGAGATGAATAGAAACTTTTTTACCTTTTTTTTTGGCAACCAAGGAAGCCGTATCCTCCAGACTAAAGAGGGGAGGGACCTTTCCAGCTTATTGGCGCTCAGTTCAAAAGCCTTCATCTATGATGGTATGGGGGTGCATTAGTGCATATAGAATGGGCAGCTTGCACATCTGGAAAGCCACCACCAATGCTGAAAGATATATATCCAGGTTTTAGAGCAGCATATACCCAGGCAAGCATGGGACAACATACCTCTCCCAAAATTCCAGCAACTGGTCTCCTCCATTCCCAGAGGTTTATAGAGTGTTGTTAAAAGATCAGGGAATGCTACACCATGGTATAAATGACCCTGTCCCAACTTTTTTTCAATTGGGGTTGTACTTTGCAAGCTTTTTGTTGCTCTATCCCAAATTTTTTGAGATGTGTTGCTGCCATCAATTCAAAATTACCTTTTTTTTTTTTTTTTCTTTTCTTAAAATTTTGAATTTTATTAGTTTTTCTTAGTTTTAACATTTGGTGTCTTCTATTTTCTATTGTGAATAAAATACAGGTTGATGAGATTTGCAAATCATTGCATTCCATTTTTATGTAAATTTTACATAGCGCCCTAACTTTTTTTTGGAATTGTTGTACTGAAAAAAGCATTTGTCTTTTATGTTTTTTTACAATATTTCATTTAGCATATAGCTTCATGTTAAGTGCAGATTCTACCACTGGTACAATGTTTCAGTTTACATTCATATTTAAGGTGTAACATGAAATATGGTAACTTTGGCAACTCTGCACCCCTCCCTACTGTCTGAATTGCAGGGTGCTTCTCCCCACTGATTGCGGTTTAGTTTTGAATTTGTAGCGTCTATGCATGGCTTTGCTAGCAGAGCTGCATCATAAATTCAGACATGTGAATGGGGAAACTACAACTCTCATCTGCCACCACAGCAGAGGGATTTGTAGTTCTCAGTGGAGCAGTGATGTCACGACACTTGTAGCCCATTGTAACCCCCGGCACCCCTACAATACCTCCGTATTGGGGTGGAGTCTGCAGGAATCTGAGCAATGCACCCATGTTCTACTGTTCGAGGTTGCAGTGTTCTGCAGACTTCAATGCAAAACTTTAATAGATGCAAATTTTCCATTTTTTATTAATGTGGGTGCATTTTTATTAAAAAAAAAAAAAAATTAAGCAAAATGTGGACTATGCCTTTAATATACTTGAAGGTTCTGCTCAGTAAGACAGACTGTTTTGCCCTTTAACAGCCTTTGTTTACTTCCTGTTTTCATTATCTCTTCCTTTTCCTGAAATGTCCACATTCATGTAGAACCATTGTCAGATGTTCCATACATGAAAGTATTTTTTTTTTTCAAACATTCATTCCAATGCTGGACCATTTGGCAGTTTTTTTTCCTTTTAGGTATTTTTTTTTTTTTTTTTCATAATATGAATAAAGAATCTTTAATTTGAGCACAGTATGCAAATTACTTAAAATGTTCTGGAACCAGAATCTGTGATGTATTGTGTGTATTTAGAAAAAGTGTTCTTGCAGTCCTTGGTCCTAACAGAATAGTCGCTCATTGTGTCTGTCCTGGAGCACAGAGAGTGTAATCAGATAAGGATGAAAGGGAGGCTTTATTCAAAATACAAGCAACAAGTTGTATATTTCTCAGGCTAGTCCCCAGTCACTGCAGGCTGCAATCCAATCCTTGGCAAAAAGAGGCAGAAGCCTTCCTGTTCCATTCCAGACCTATATGCTTTGTTAGTGCAGCCCTAGATTACTGTTAAGAAGCCATTTTGTTGAGCTAAACTTTGTAGCATCTGCATCTTTGAAATATTAAAGGACACTTTAGGTAAAAACTGTACCACACTCTGTTCATAATGCCTGTATTTGAGATACACCGGGGTTGGGGGGGGGGTGTAATTTATCAACGTTTTCACCTAAGAATTGCACATTTTTGTGTTGTTTTTTTTTTTTTTTGTTTTTTCATCTTAGTCTTTTTTTTTTTTTTTTCCTTTTGAATGTAGTGTAAATCTTGGGTGAAAATGTTGATAAATAGGCCCCAATATCACACATTTGTAGGCACTTGAACTGGTCCGCGTTGTTAGCGAAATAAAATAGAATTTTAAAGGCACCACCTTTTCTTCTTCTTTTTTTTTTTTTTTTTTTTTCTTTTCAATTTTGGATCGAGGAAGGATTTTAACCCCTGTTAGACTACCCCCCCTCCCCCCAACTCTGAGCTGTGTCCCATTGCAGAGATTTCCCTTCACTTCCTGTCCCATAGCCAAACCAGAAGTTAGAGCTAATCCCTGTAACTTAAGGGAATTCTTTGGGACCCCCAGGTCACCAGAAATGATGTGCCCATTGGAAGATTTTCGCTCTATTACTTTTTTGGGGACAGCACAAAATTTGGGATTCTTTCTTTTTTTTTTTTTTTTTTTTAACTTTCACTTTCAATAATAATGGTAAACAAATAGAGAGGGCGAATCTCCCAAATGGGGGCACAGACAGCAATAAAAACGGTAAAGTGTTCTAAACCAGTGGTTCTCAACCCTGTCCCCAAATACCCCCAACAGCCCATGTTTGCAGTTTTTCCTTTATCTTGCAGAGGTGCTTTGAAGTTAGAGGCTTGGTATTTTGGACAGCTATTTTATCTAAGAGAAATTCTCAAAACATGGCCTGTTGGGCAAAGAGGGAGGAATGATGGACACACCCAAAACAAAGTGACAGTGGTTTTCGAGTGGACAGCTGCTGCACACTATACCACAGTGGGTTGGTGTCTGGCTACTGTCTGTTCTGGCTGCAGTAAGTTGGGCGCAGTGTGGAGCATGATTCAATGCATTGCACAGCTCCCCCTGTCACTGTACAGCAGCGTACGGTGATATGCAATAGTGTCCAGTGTGCTGCAATAAAAGGCAGTGAATCCAGCTGCCCACACACCAGGTCTTGTAATGCCATCTTCTTTCCTGACAATATCAGGAGCTTGCTGTCTTTCTGGTTCAGGCAGCCAACATCGATGTGCTATTGGGTTCCACTCTCCTAAGCCGATGTGTTGTGGTATATTTGATGTAGATTTCCCAGAAGGGTGCTGGAGTGGGGCTGATGTAATTTTCAATTGGATGAGAATTGGTTGAGGAAACAGACTGGACCAACAACCTAGAAAAATTGTAAAAAAAAAAAAAAAAAAAAAGCAAAAACACAAACAGGGTTGCTGTTTTTTAGGTTAGGAGGGATGGGGATTCCAATGCATTTAAGGATTTGGGGGGGGGGGGTGAAGGTCCACTTTAAGCTGGCCTATCGTGGCAATGACCTGAAATTTAAGCCAGTTGGCCCCTTTGGTTTTAGCGATGACAGTTGGCTGTACAGTGACTGCATCCTATCAGATGCTGTCATTTTTGGAGTATACAGAGTCCCGGCGGGTTCAGCAACAGAAACTTGTGCTTGTGTGACTAGCATTAGTTCAGCTGTGCCCCCCCCCATCCCCATAGGCAAAGGTAATCAAAAGTGTAATGTACCAACTCCTTACCAGTACAGCACAAATTCTAGTTACTATATGGACATGGCTCTTATTGCTCTTTTTCTGTGTAATAGGAAGCTAAAAAGATAACTTCAAGTTTATCTAGAAGATAAAAGCTATCCACTTCCTCAGACACATCTTCCTAAAATTGTAATTCTGAAGCACCCTGTGTTGCAATTGAGCATGTACTTCATGTTTTTTTTTTTTTTTTTTTTTTGTATGACGTGCAAAAGAATGTCTGACTGGCTCCGTTGGCATAAATCCCATATCACTTTATCATAAGGGAGCCCCATGGTGGCGGTCTAGCCTATACACCAGATTTATCACACTCCTTCAGTAGTTTTTCATTTTGCTATCTGTTAACAAGCTGCACAATTACAGCCTTTTGCCTTTGTTATGATTGACATAGCAAGCTTTTATGAGAGTTTATATAATGGTTGCTGTTTTTAACCTTCATATGACGGAAATAGGTTTACTTTCAATTGTGCTAAATGAGTAACGCTTACAAGTGGTTTAGCTTTCAGTGAAAATGTTTTTTTTTTTTTTTAAAGATTTTTTTTTTTTCGGAAATATATAATGCACTTCGTAATGACCCGATTATGACAGTAAAATGCATACCACTTATCATACTTAACCTTCAGCCTTGAACGTTTGCTCGATATTATGTTGTGCTGGATGCTTTTAGAAGGGATTTTTTGTAGTTTCAAAGAAAAGATTGTTTGTAATTCCTGCCATTAATACAAAAATACCCAGCCATCGTGTTGTATTTATAGAGTGCTGCGCACATCTGCCGCTTTTCCTTGAGTTTTACAATAAATGATCTCCTTTTCCTCACCTTGTGCATTGGCAATGACCACATTCTGGATTCTGTAAAGGGAAACTCCACAAAGCGGTAATGACATGTAAGCTGACCTCTTACTGTGAACCGGGCTTGGTTTTAGGACAGCCCTTTATAACCTTAGCCAGTAGCTGCTTTCCTTGTGTGAGGCCCAGTGATGCTGCAGGGGGGAAGGCAGAGACTCCATCCTCCTGAGAATTATTTTGTGACCTAAGGCTCGGTTCACACATGCCTGGCTGCAGTTTGCAGTCCAGTGCGGTTTTGCTCACAAGTTCAGATGCAAGGTTTTTACTTGAATTTGCACCTAAACCGGACCCCAAACCGCACAGACCCTTTTTAGAAAAAGACCATGGCTGCCCCAGACATGTGTGAACCGGCTCCATTGAAAACCGGTCCGATTTACATGTTGTTCAAATCGGATACTGTTAAAAATGCGTACGATTTACATATATGTGACGCAAGCCTTAATTGTGCAATTCTGTGGTTCAGGGGATTTAACCAAATGTAACCAAGCATTGTGTCAAGACAGCCAATTTGGCTTCCTAATGCTCCAAAAGCAACACCACGCACCATACCGCGAATGCGCATGACAAACAATACTGCAGTGCAACTGTGCGACTCCAGCCCTTTGAAACTATAAAAGATTTTAGGCAGGCGTTCTATAACCCTTTTGTTCTCTGCTACAAAGTGTTTGTTACCCTAACATCTCATATTCCTGATATGGGTCTGTGTTACCATGTACTTGTATTAAAAAATATCCCGTTCTTTGTATTCCTTCCTTTGTGTGAAATACCTGGTGATTCTGTCAGTCTCCCTGCTTTCCTGTTGCAAACTGACCACACTAGACATGGTGGCACATTATATAAATTTTCACTCTGTTATATTGCAGCCATTTGCTAAAATCATTTAAGTTAATTTTTTTCATTTTTTTTCCCTCATTAATGTACACACAGCACCCCATATTGACAGGAAAACACAGAATTGTTGACATTTTTACAGATTTATTAAAAAAGAAAAACTGAAATATCACATAGTCCTAAGTATTCAGACCCTTTGCTGTGACACTCATATATTTAACTCAGGTGCTGTCCATTTCTTCTGATCATCCTTGAGATGGTTCTACACCTTTATTTGAGTCCAGCTGTGTTTGATTATACTGATCAGACTTGATTAGGAAAGCCACACACCTGTCTATATAAGACCTTACAGCTCACAGTGCATGTCAGAACAAATGAGAATCATGAGGTCAAAGGAACTGCCTGAAGAGCTCAGAGACAGAATTGTGGCAAGGCACAGATCTGGCCAAGGTTACAAAAAAATTTCTGCTGCACTTAAGGTTCCTAAGAGCACAGTGGCCTCCATAATCCTTAAATGGAAGACATTTGGGACAGCCAGAACCCTTCCTAGAGCTGGCCGTCCGGCCAAACTGAGCTATCGGGGGAGAAGAGCCTTGGTGAGAGAGGTAAAGAAGAACCCAAAAATCACTGTAGCTGAGCTCAGGAGATGCAGTCGGGAGATGGGAGAAAGTTGTAGAAAGTCAACCATCTCTGCAGCCCTCCACCAGTAAGGGCTTTATGGCAGAGTGGCCCGACGGAAGCCTCTCCTCAGTGCAAGATACGTGAAAGCCAGCATGAAGTTTGCTAAAAAAACACCTGAAGGACTCCAAGATGGTGAGAAATAAGATTCTCTGGTCTGATGAGACCAAGCTAGAACTTTTTGGCCTTAATTCTAAGCGGTATGTGTGGAGAAAACCAGGCACTGCTCATCACCTGTCCAATACAGTCCCAACAGTGAAGCATGGTGGTGACAGCATCATGCTGTGGGGGGGTTTTTCAGCTGCAGGGACAGGACGAATAGTTGCAATCGATGGAAAGATGAATGCGGAAAGTACAGGGATATCCTGGACAAAAACCTTCTCCAGAGTGCTCAGGACCTCAGACTGGGCCAAAGGTTTACCTTCCAACAAGACAATGACCCTAAGCACACCGCTAAAATAACGAAGGAGTGGCTTCACAACAACTCCGTGACTGTTCTTGAATGGCCCAGCCAGAGCCCTGACTTAAACCCAATTGAACATCTCTGGAGAGACCTAAAAATGGCTGTCCACCAACGTTTACCATCCAAACTGACAGAACTGGAGAGGATCTGCAAGGAGGAATGGCAGAGGATCCCCAAATCCAGGTGTGAAAAACTTGTTGCATCTTTCCCAAAAAGACTCATGGCTGTATTAGATCAAAAGGGTGCTTCTACTAAATACTGAGCAAAGGGTCTGAATACTTAGGACCATGTGATATTTCAGTTTTTCTTTTTTAATAAATCTGCAAAAATGTCAACAATTCTATGTTTTTATGTCAATATGGGGTGCTGTGTGTACATTAATGAGGAAAAAAATGAACTTAGCAAATGAATTTAGCAAATGGCTGCAATATAACAGAGTGAAAAATTTAAGGGGGTCTGAATACTTTCCGTCGCCACTGTATGTCAAGCATTTCTTTTAATTTTGATGATTATGGCTTACAGCTAGTAAAAACCCAAAATTCAGTATCTCAGATACAATAGTTTGTTGAGTTACATTGCTGGGGAATTCCCATTCTGTGGGTTACAGCTTCTTATTTATTAAGTCGGCTTTTCTGATCTTTCAAACTTTTTTTTCCCCCTCTGTTTGAAGAATTATCTTGCCAGCCTTTCCATCTGTGACATGAGAAACCTGAAGTTGTAATAGATTTTGTCAGGAGTACATCCACAGTTGGGAATGGGTTATTTACTTTCATTCCATCATTGCTCCCAATTACATGCTTTATGGTACTGAGCAATCGTGTCCCTGTGGATGCTGAATGATCATTAAGAAATGCGAAGATCATCAAACAATGCTTTGTATTCCTGAGATACAAATTCATTGTGCACTATGTTCATAAGTCAGTGCGCCATATAAACATGACATAGGGAACGGAACAGCAGGGAATGGAATGAAGGTTTCCTATTCAGACCGTTGGTTTTATGTCCAGATATGTATGTGATAATTCTTGCCATACACACTGCTTATAAGAGTGGACTGTGCCTGGCAAGTGATGGCCAAAAGAAGCATTTTTCTGTCAGTAAGTGACAATTCTGTGTGGTCACTGGGATGCATTAGACAAAGTTCTCGCCTCTTCTTCTGGTCTCCGAAGTCACATCCGTGTCCATTCAGTTTATGGTGAGCAATCACTGGCAGACCCAGCTGATCTCTATGGGTAACTGGGCGTAAACAGACTCTGCTGTAAGTAGATGGATGTAAACCGACCCAAGTGCATTTACACCTGCCTGTCCATAGGGAAGCATTAACCTTCAGATCAGGTCCACCTAAAAAACAGACAGGTGGACCTGATCAGAGCACCCATTTGAAAGGACCCTAAGGCTCGGTTCACACTAGGACGACTTGTCAGGCGACCTAGGTTGCCTGACAAGTAGCGTCCCGTTCTGTACAATGGAACCGTTCTAAGGGGAGCGATGCAAGTCGCTCCGACTTAGAAAAAGGTTCCTGTACGACTTCGGGGGCGACTTGGGGCGACTTGCATAGACTTCTATACAGAAGTCGTTTTGCAAGTCGCCCGGGCAGTCGTGTGCAGGTCGCCTCGGTGAGGCGACCTGCAAGTTGTGCCGCCTCTGGTGTGAACCGAGGCTTAGAGATGTGGAAAGTAACCAATACAAAAAAAGAATCTTCATAATAAAGAAAAAAAGAGAAAAGTGTTAATCCTATATAATACATGGTGTTTACTCCACCACTCACTCACTAAGGGCTATCACTCTTTAGGGGCTAGGACAAAGCCAGGGAAAGGTAAAATCTTCCATACCACCTAGCTTCTCAAGCCATATCAGCGGATTTTGATTACAATACAGAGATTCAAAATAACCCAAAATTCTGGTAAATTGTACATTACTCCAATGCACTCCAGATACACCCTTGATTTTGGCAATGATCTCTCCCAGACATCTCACCAGCTTAGGATGCTGCTACAATAGATCTGAACCACTTTTGGTATAACAGAATCCCAACTCTCAACTGTACAGGAATGTAGAAGTGTGACATACTCTGTAGGATTGCCTTGGCATGTACTGTAATCACACCTATTTCTTGGTTCTTTTTAAACCCACTTTTTTATACAGTAGAAAAGGGTCAGAATTTTATTAATCTAAGAACAAACAAAGCATTAAACGCATTCAATGAAATCCATGCTTTAAACATAGGCAAACTACCTGAAAATGCTAGTTATCTGGCTTCAATACTTTGTTGCTGTTACACACGTAGGCAGATGGATCCAAATATTGGACCAGTAAATTTGAAAATATTCAAGCTGTCGGATTAGCATGACATCCAGGGAACTAGTATTTTCATAAGGAGCAGTAAAAATAAAAGTCCTTGTTTTTCTCTCAGCACAGATGTGCTTAACGGAAAAGTGTGGGTCTGTAAGGAGCAGTTGATTGCATTTTTGCAATACAGTATCTCACAAAAGTGAGTACACCCCTCACATTTTTGTAAATATTTTATGCAACAACACTGAAGAAATGACACTTTGCTACAATGTAAAGTAGTGAGTGTACAGCTTGTATAACTGTAAATTTGCTTTCCCCTCAAAATAACTCAACACACAGCCATTAATGTCTAAACCGCTGGCAACAAAAAGTGAGTACACCCCTAAGTGAAAATGTCCAAATTGGGCCCAGTTAGCCATTTTTCCTCCCCGGTGCCATGTGACTCATTAGTGTTACTCCCCGGTGCCATGTGACTCATTAGTGTTACAAGGTCTCAGGTGTGAATGGGGAGCAGGTGTGTTTAAATTTTGGTGTTATCGCTCTCACTCTCTCACATTAGTCACTGGAAGTTCAACATGGCAGCTCATGGCAAAGAACTCTGAGGATCTGAAAAAAAAAAATTGATGCTCTACATAAAGATGGCCTAGGCTATAAGAAGATTGCCAAGACCCTGCAACACGGTGGCCAAGACCATGCAGAAGTTTAACAGGACAGGTTCCACTCGGAACAGATCTTGCCGTGGTCGACCAAAGAAGTTGAGTGCACGCGCTCAGCGTCATAACCAGAGGTTGTCTTTGGTAAATAAACGTATGAGTGCTGCCAGCATTGATGCAGAGGTTGAAGGGGTGGGGGGTCAGCCTGCCAGTACTCAGACCATTTGCCGCACACTGCATCCAATTGGTCTGCATGGCTGTCATCCCAGAAGGAAGCTTCTTCTAAAAATGATGCACAACAAAAGCCCATCATGTTCTGGGGCTGCATGAGTGCTGCCGGGGCTGGGGAGCTACAGTTCATTGAGGGAACCATGAATGCCAACATGTACTGTGACATACTGAAGCAGAGCATGATCCCCTCCCTTCTGAGGCTGGGTCGCGGGGCATTATTTCAACATAATGACCCCAAACACACCTCCAAGATGACCACTGCCTTGCTAAAGAAGCTGAGGGTAAAGGTGATGGACTGGCCAAGCATGTCTCCAGACCTAAACCCTATTGAGCATTCTGTGGGGCATCCTCAAATGGAAGGTGAAGGAGTGCAAGGTCTCTAACATCCACCAGCTCTGTGATGTGATCATGGAGGAGTGAAAGAGGACTCCAGTGGCAACCTGTGAAGCTCTGGTGAACTCCATGCCCAAGAGGGTTAAAGCGGAGTTCCACCCAAAAATTGAACTTCCGCTTATCTGGTTCCTCCCCCCCCTCAGGTGTCACATTTGGCACCTTTCAGGGGGGAGCAGATAATAGCTGTCTAGTGCAGGTATTTGCTTCCACTTCTGGTGAAAAATTGCAGCAGAATCTACGTCCGGCCCCTCCTCTGCCCCCCCCCCCCCCCCCCCCCGCTGTCTTCTGGGAGACGCACAGGTCCCAGAAGACAGCAGGTACCAGTCAGGAAGCGCAGCGCAACTCGCACATGCGCAGCAGGGAACCAGGCTGTGAAGATGCCGGCGCCTCCACCTGGGAGCCGAAGGACAGGTCGGCTTCAGGCAAGGACATTGCGGGTGTCCTGGACAGGTGAGTGTCCATATTTTAAAAGTCAGCAGCTGCAGTATTTGTAGCTGCTGACTTTTTTTGGGGGGGAACTCCGCTTTAAGGTATTGCTGGACAATAATGATGGCCACACAAAATATTGACACTTTGGGCCCAATTTAGACATTTTCATTTAGGACTGTACTCGCTTTTGTTGCCAGCGGTTTAGACATTAATGGCTGTGTGCCACCTATCAGGGGGGCAAGCCTATATCGTAGAGGAGAGCCGCCGCCTGTTTGATTACAGCGCTGGGAACATCACAGCTTTCATTTCAATAGCTGTGTGTTCCCCGCTGCATGCCGTCACATACAGCCCCTCCGGGCACTTTGATAGACAGATCACCTGTCCAATCCTAGAATAATACTTGGCTATGTGTTTTAATTCAAATGATAATTTGGGAGTAGGCAGTGACAAGGGACACCAACGTAGTTGTAGCTTTTGATCTTAAAAACTATAGGATAATGGTGTTGTAACTTGCCCAAATAATAATAATAATAAAAAAACATAATATTAATCTTGATATCACTAGAAAACAAAAGAATTTTCAAATAAGTGTGCCTTAACTCCATCAGTATCACCAGCAAAGCAGCTTCATTATTATCCCATTAAAGAAGAGAATGTGCGCTGCATTTCAAGATTTCATAATTTACCACGTTACGAATGTTAATTCTCCATTACGATCGCTAGTTTACAAGACCGACCGCTTCTGGCTCGTCCTTACTTCCGAGCATGCGTGTTTGCATGATGCTGTCACCACCATGCTTCACGGTGGGTACGGTGTTCTTTTGGTGATGTGCAGTGTTATTTTTGCGTAAACATTATGGCAAAAAAGTTCAACCTTGGTTTTTATCAGACCATAACATATATTTTTCCACATGCTTTTGGTAGATTTCAAATGTGTTTTTGCAAAATTTAGCCGGGCTTGGATGTTTTTCTTAAGAAAAGGCTTCCGTCTTGCCACTCTACCTCATAACCCAGACATATGAAGAATATGGAAAATTGTTGGCACATGTACCACACAGCCAGTACTTTCCAGATATTCCTGCAGCTCCTTTAACTGCTTCAGCCCCGGAAGATTTTACCCCCTTCCTGACCAGAGCACTTTTTGCTATTCGGCACTGCTTCGCTTTAACTGACAATTGCCTGGTCATGTGATGTTGCACCTAAACAAAATTGATGTATTTTTTCCCACAAATAGAGCTTTCTTTTGGTGGTATTTGATCACCTCTGCTTTTTTTATTTTTTGCGCTATAAACAAAAAAGAGCAACAATTTTGAAAAAAACGCATTAATTTTTACTTTTTGCTATAATAAATATCTCCTAAACTTATTTAAAAAAAAATAATAGTTTAGGCCGATATGTATTCAACGTATTTTTGGTAAAAAAAAAATCGCAATAAGCGTATATTGGTTTGCGCAAAAGTTAGTGTCTACAAAATAGGGGATAGTTTTATGGCATTTTTATTTAAATTGTTTTTTTTTTTTTTTTAGCAATGGCGGCGATCTGTGATTTTTATCGTGACTGCGACGTTATGTCGGACACTTTTTACACTATTTTGGGACCATTGTCATTTATACAGCGATCAGTGCTATAAAAATGCACTGATTACTGTACATCCCCAGTTATAAGAGGGTGTGCACACTTGTGCAACCACATTATTTTATTTTTACGGCGCCCCCCTAAAAGATTTCAGTTTGTTCAACTGAGTTGTCCAGTTTATAGGTCACATTAAAGGTGGAAAAAGTTCTGAAATGATTTATTTTTGTCTTGTTTCTTTAAATCACAGAAACCTGACATTTTAACAGGGGTGTGTAGACTTTTTATATCCAGTGTGTGTATAACTCATAACTCCAGTGTGTAACTTTACTGGGAAGGCTGTCCACAAGGTTTAGGAGTGTGTCTATGAGAAAGTTTGACTATTCTTCCATGAGCGCATTTTGTGAGGTCAGACGCTGAGGTTGGACGAGAAGGCCTGGCTTGCAATCTCCACTCTAATTCACCCCAAAGGTTTTCTATGGGTTTAAGGTCAGGACTTTGAGGTGCAAGCCAGTCGAGTTCCTCTACCCCAAACTCGCTCATCCATGTCTTTCTGGACCTTGCTTTGTGCACTGGTGTGCAGTCATGGTACAACAGAAAGGGACCATCCCTTTCTGTATGAAATCGTCCAAAATGTCTTGGTTTGCTGACCCCTTAAGAGTTCCCTTCACTGGAACTAAGGGGCCAAGCCCAAATCCTGAAAAACAACCCCACACCATAATCCCCCCTCCACTAAATGATTTGGACCAGTGCACAAAGCAAGTGCAGGGGGTGTGTCTGCAAAAATCTGACCATTTGGAGGACTGGCAGGCCATGCTCCTACCGCAGCTAGAAAACTGACCATGCTGGGAAGAATGTGCTTCCAAGCCTAGTGTGGTCAATTTGAAATGGGAGAGCAGGGGGATTGGCAGGATCAATGGATATTTCACACACAGGGAAGCAATGCAAAGAGAACTGGATACTTTTTAACACAAGTACATGGTACAACAGACATATGAAATGTTGGGGTAACATACACTTTAACTGCAAATGATGCACTGCACTACAGTATCGGCAGTATAAAAACTCAAGCAAAGGAATATTTATTGGCTTTTGTTTTTCTTTGCGATTACCTTTTTTTGTTAATTTCTCTTCCTTGCTGTTAGCAAGCAGTCTTGCTATGGATCGCCTTAACAGAGGGAGCAGTGATTAAGGGGGAATAAGGAAACCTTAATATGGGAGCTTGATTTTTAAATTGGATGTGATAGCAGCGATCTCTAGCAGACTTCTCTTGGTTCCCCTAGGCTGACAGTCTTTTGGAATGCCCCTTGTCATAGACCGCTCCTATATCATGTAATACTCTTTGACCATTTCCTGTATCCTGTCTGGGATATCCATCTTCTGCTTAATAAAAAAAAAAGATATAGATATGTAGATATATCGAGCTATGTAGATGAGAGATATATAATTTTATTATTATTTTATATAGCGCCAACAGTTTGCACAGCGCTTAACAAAATGAAGGCAGACATTACAGTTGCATAACAATTTGGTACAAGAGAAATCAGATATAATATTTCTTGCTACTGTGCAATTTGCATTACACGATTGTTATAAATTAACTAAAGCTTTGCTCTTTTATATAAATTTCCAGTAAGTCTGATGCTGAGGGAAGTGCACAAAAGAAGAAAGTTGTCAAAGTAAAGCCTGAAGGTGCTGAAAATGAAAGTGCAGAGAAATTGACTACTACTCCACCCCCTTCATCATCATCATCACCACCACTACCACCACCACCAGCACTACCACCAGCACCAGAAGAGGAGGATGACTCTGGAGTACAGGTAATGACACGCTATACCTGCGTTGCATGTTTAGTATCCACAGCATATAGGTGGTGATCTGCAGGCTATACCGCAAGTTATAGAGCCATCAATAGCAATCTAAAAATATTAAGATGATAGACATCTCCAAATATTCAAGAAACAGGGAAAAAGTAATCTTAGATTATTTTTACTGCGCTATTTTTTTTATTTTTATTTTTTTTTTAGCTCCAAGTGTCCCCTATGTGTACAGTTCAACACCCAAAAAAAGAAAAAAAATTCAGTAATGCTACTGAATGATCTACAGGACTTTTTAGTGAAATGTAAGGATGTGTCACATTGCTTAAAAAAAACAAAAAACCTTTTATTTACAGAAAAGGCGATCCAGCCGACAAGTTAAAAGGAAACGCTATACAGAAGATCTGGAATTTAAAATTTCAGACGAAGAACCTGACGATCTTGATGGGACAGGAAGAGACTCGCCTTCCAATCTATCACAGTCCGAACAGCAGGTAAGTGGTCCTCCCTAACACCATATAGCTGTTTTGATAGCAATCTCTCAATGTGACCAACCTCGTGAATTTCTTCTTACAAACAGTTGGAATTTCTCCATCTTTGTTTTAGCTATTGTAAATCAAATGAGTGAAAATGTAAAAATAAGATTTCTGGATGTTGCCATTTGCTTCCATTACACACTTAATGAGTGCAAATCTATAATTAATATAATTAACCATAATGTTTGCTGGTGTTTTCCTTTATTTGGCCCTTATGGGAAATTGTTTCTAAATCTGTGCTAGAGAGTATTTGATTGTTATGGTGTAGCCATCCCCTGCTGCATTGTACATACATCATGGGAGGTCTGTTTGTAAAGCTTGGTGGGTTTTTTTTTTTTTGTTGTTTTTTTTTTAAATAAATGTTGCTGTATTTATGCAGCCTTTTTTTCTTCTTCTTCTTTTTTTTTTTTTAATTTTAATTGTACAGCTATTTTTCTTCTAAAGTACAAATGTGTTGATATTTCCCATTAGAATGTCCAAAGACATTTTTTTATTTGCTGTCTATTTTTCAGTTTTATCATTGAAGCTACATAACAGCTGACTGTAATAATATTTTTACAGTAAATTTAGTAAAATTTATACTTTAAACAAATGAAATATAATGGCTAATGACAGATCTTGAGTAAATAAAACCATCCCAAAGAAAGAACTTTAACATCCATGTTTTGCTTTAACTTTTTTTTTTCAATATGACAAGCGTAAATTTTCATTGTGAAAAGACCTAAAGCAGATAAGGTAGAAGTGCTTTAAAAGACAGTGTTAATGTGCAACAATAGTAACAAATGCCTAATATGCTTTTGATATTGCAGTGGAAAATCAGTATGGATGTGATGCTTGTATATGGGATATATAGAAATGTGTTTTATTTTCCCAGTGATAGCAGGCTAGTTCTGGAGTGGTATCAGTGTGATTATCTGCCTTAGCAAAAGCTTAAAGAAATCTCCTGAAATGCAAGCTGTTCTTTGAACCATCGCAGCCTATTACTGTCCATCCATTCCTGATTCAACAGTGCTTGCAGCGATTGAGTCAGCACAAAATTGCCTTAATAGAAAGCACTGGGATATTTTACAACCTGTGCTGCTGAGGATTCAGTTTGTCTCTGCTAACCAGGGATGCTCTGCTTTAATGTGCTATTCATTACTCTGCACATTGCACTCTTAACTCTTTTTAACTCTTTTTAGAGTCTTGAGTCTTTTTTCCCCGTTGATATTGATTGGTGGATAGTGTGTTTCATTCCCATAGTATCGAAATGGAAACGCTACACTTTATGGAAAAACACCATGTTGATCTGCCGCAGAACCACTTAGAATTAATCATTAGAACTAATCATTTGACAATCTATTGCTATTGATTGATTTTTTTTCTTTTTTGCAATATTTATTACATTCTCTGCTTTTTTTGTAAAATGATTGTATATGAAATTATCATAAATGCGCTCAACGAAACAAACAACCTCCTTGTGTATGAGAGGGGGTGGCTGGGGATTCTTTTGCAGCCATCCGCTTAGATATTGTTTGGTTCATGCAAAATTATTTCGGAATATATTGTCGGGTGGCTAACATGTTGTAAACTTATGTTGCTCCAGTGAATGTGACCAATTAGGGGTGGATTGAGTGTTACAGTGGAACAAATTTTATTGGAGAAAAGACTTGTCAGGTCTGTTTAAAGCGGTTTTAAACCCAAAAATGTTTTATTTTGCAGATGAGCAATTCTTAGATGTGATGGCTGCATTTGTTTTGTTTTTTCTTTTTTTTTTTTTTTTTAGGCTTTTTTGCTTCATTTTCACTTGATGATCCAGCCAGCATGTCTGTTCTTTAACAGAACATGCTGTCTTTCAAATGCAGTAGTTAGTGTTGAGGCCATTTACCACTGACAGGCTTACAATGATCAGCTTTTATTCATAAAACCTTTATCTCACAAGAAAAAAAAACTTGCTGTAACTGCAGTGTAAGCTGGAGTTTGGCTTTGATTTACTAGTGTATTTAAATTTGCTAGTGCATCAAATGCTCCCCTCCCCTCCCAGACTGGCAATGCTGCTGTCCAAATGTTCCCCCTGTGCTCCTTCATTAAGTGGTGGCACTCTCATACAGGTGGTGTGTTACTGGTCATATCACCAGGTGAAAACAGGGGGGGGGGGGGGACTAAAAAGAAAACTAATGCAGCCACCACATCTAATGAGCAGATAGAAGCTCATTCCTTTTTGATCTGAACATAAGTGAAACAAAAGTAACAATGTAAAACTATTTGCATCTACCTTATTTATAAACACGGTGTCAAACTACTTGTTTTTTGATAGCCGCAGCTTCTATAGCTACTGTATTTGCATAGGAGCCCCCAGCCATCTGAAATGGCTGGGAAAGGGGGAAAGGGCAGAAGGACTGGGTGTACTACACATGCCCATTGAACTTCGATGAGGATGGGCATGTAGCATATCTAGTGTTCACAAATTAAGGCTATTCATACTCTATTTGTTTGTCCCATTTATCCTTATCATTGAAAGTAAAAGAAAATCACAATGTTTAAGTTGTCCCCAGAAAAGTAATAGATTGGAAATCTTCCAATGTGGACACTAGTTCTGGTAGCCTGGGAATGCCTTAATTTGCAGGGATTTTCTCTCACTTCCTGTTTAGCCCATGGGGCAGGAAGTGAAGGGAAATCTCCCCAATGGGGCACAGATGGCAAAAAAAGTAAACCAACACAGGTAATAACCCTCCTGTATGCTAGCCAAAATAGGGGGAAAAAATCTACTTTAAATTACATTTATCTCCTTCATATTGGGAAGAAAGTTCATCTAGCTGTGATCTGTTGACTGTATGCCAACAAGTATCTTTGTTTTTGTTTGCCATCCCATTTATTAAAGTTGAATGTTGGTGCCAATGGCTGCATGCACTCTCTGTCAATCCACAACAAAATGTATCTTTACTTTTTCAGTTGGGTCTGAAAGTCAAACATCACCAAACAAGGAGAGGCAGAGGTTTTCCTCCCCCTCCAACAACCACCATCAAGGTCTTTATTGTTTTCTGTGACCCAGGCAGGAAGATTTTATCCAGGGTGTTGCTTACTGGTTCAACTCTCTGGAGTATATTCCTATGAGCAATACAATAGGGGGCACTTTATATCTGCATTATGGTTCCAGTGGTCCATTGGTGTATTCTTATTTGGAATATGGTGGTTGCACATCTAAGATGGGAACAAAGTTGAGCTATCAGCAGAATGTCTGATGAGTAAGAATGAGTTTAGGCATGTTCGCAAACAGCACATACAGAGCCCGCCAGGAAGTCGGCACTGCGGAGCGCTAATCGCAAGCAGTGAGACATTTCCCGACTCGTGGCTGCAGAGATCAGGAAATGTCTCACTGCCTGTGATTAGCGCTGTGCAGTGCTGACTTCCTGGCGGGCTCTGCACATGCTGTTTGCGAACACACTAAACGAATCCTTACTGATGAGTATGTAGATGGAGATCTTTCTGCCAGTGTAGCGTCACATATGGCGACCATCACATTTGGTTACCCGCTGGAGTGCGCATGCGCAACAACGCCATATGCATTCCAACACAGGTTCTAGCCACTTTGCACCAGGGCCCCTCATGGGCTCGCTTTGCTTACTACGCTCTGGGCACGACCTCGCTTTGCTCCGCATAATTATATTCTAACTCTATGTCCACTTGGATGGTGGGGCTTGAACCTGGACTTAAGGATGGAGCCACATAATAGCTGTGCAAGCGCAGTTCAACGTCAGTCCCGGCACACTATCTGACGGTTTTAGTGTGTTGTAAAAGTGTTGGAACACATATGGTGGCGTCGCGCATGCGCACTCCAGCGGGTAGCCAAATGTAAAGGGTCACCATATGTGACGCTACATCGGTATTAGAGACACAATACAGACCTAACAGGAGTTTAAATCCTTCCTCACCCTGTCCAAAAACCTCAAAGACCAGACATTAGGTGTAAAGTTTCACGTTTACCCGCCAATAATTCTGCCAACCCTGCATGACTTTGTTCTCATGGTTCTAACCTACATGATGCCTGTATTTTAACTAGAACCCTTCTCTGGTTAATTCTTCTTTTAGGAAGCTCTTGATGAAGGACCTGTTGTGGAGAAGATAATGGCCAGCCGTATGACAAAGAAACTGGTAATTGTTTTTTCTTTATATTTAAAAACACGTTTAATTTGTGTGTTGAGATCTGCAGCAGACAGGCGTGTTTTGGGCAGCACAGTGGATTAATGGTTAGTGCTTCTGCCTTGTAGCAATCAGAGCACTACCTGCATGGAGTTTTGTATGTTCTCCTTGTGCTTTAGTAGGTTTCCGGGGTACTCCGGTTTCCTCCCACACTCTGGTAGGTTAATTGGCTCCTGTCTAAATTGGCCCTAGTAGGTGTCCCTATGTATGTGATATGGGACCTTGGATTGTAAGATTCCCTGAGGGCGGGGGCTGATGTGAATGCACAATATATACATTGTCAACACTATATAAATACCTGTAATAAAGTAGATTAATTTCCTGTGCACAGTAAAGGAAGTGGTTTTGTTAGCTGAACCACAATTCTGTATGTCTTTTTAGATTTTGTAAAATGTCTTTTTTTTTCTTGGTAAAGTCACCAGTGAATTGTTCGGCTGTATGCTTGTGGCTTGTGTCTGACAAAATGGCTGCTGTGCAGTATTCAAGCATATGACTTGTGCTTCTGTTTGCTGATCATGTTGTGTCTGTATAGCGATATTCCCCGAGGGGGCTGTGCGTTTGCTAGTCTTTTTTTCTTCATAGCTTTGTTTTTGACAAGCCTATATCTCCTATTGGATGTTTTTTTTTTTTTTTTTTTTTTTTTTTTTTCTTAGGCTGAAATTGTCAGTCAAAGCGTTTTAAACCGTTTTGCACATTTGAATAGAGATTACAGTTTAGTTGTATTTTTTTATTCACACTTCATCTCTTTCCTTCTCACACTTTCTAGATACTTAATATGTATTTACCAAATATACATAAAATAAGCTGGTGGTAAACGATACAGTGTGATTTACACGTGTGCTAGCATCTGTAAGGGCACCCTAGTAAGGCTTATCTTACTCAATGCAGCCAGCACAATTTCCTACTGTTATTTCCGCTTTATTTTCTTTCTCTGGAGCAACCCTTCTATTTTACTGCAGTTTCATGCATGCAAAACTACCCGGCTGGGTAGATTGACCCACTCTGTGTCCTGGGGACCATTGTAATCAAAGTAGAAAATAATAAACCCAAAATTATACATTTTGCCACTGGCACCAGAATAGGTAGGAAAATCTTCCAATGAGGACACCTATTCTGGTGTTTAGGTTTCCTGTTACGTTTCGTTGGCAGAAGAGACCCATGATCCCCCCACCCCCCCCCCCCCTCCCCGGGTCAAGCTAGCTTAATTCTAAAGCTATCACATCTGTTCTTTTGCATGTGGGGGAAGTCCAGTTCTCACTCTCTGTGCCTCCTCAGATGTAAGCACACAGGTCTTATAGATCCCAGCGCTACAGTCATATCTCTGCCCCTTCTCCCTTTGGCCATTCCCAAAGTATAGCCTGGGAATGACCTGGAGGGGAAGGGCACAGAAATGCCAATGGTAGCACTGAGGTCTATAAGGCCTGTGTGCTTACATCTGAGCAGGCTTAGTAGAAGCCTTACTTCCGTCCCCCTCCCAATGTAAAAGAACAGATATGACTGCTGTACAGTAAAGCCAAACAAATGTATTTTTTTGTTCTGCTAACTAAATGTAACTGCTGTAATAATAGATTTTTTTTTTCTACCCAAAGTCAGGCATTAAACGTCTGATTGAGAAGCATCTGATGGAAGCAGCTATTCTCTCTCAGGCTGCATACTAGTTCTGGGGCATTAAAGTTGAACCTTCTCGCGTTGTCATCACTCCACATTTAGTATGCAGCCTGGAAGAGAAAGAATAGCTGGTCTCCGATAGAAGCTTCCTGGAGCAACTAGAAATATGTAAGCATAGCCCATCGGGCATATGAGACACTTTACAAAATTCTAAGGCAACAAAAGAGCAAAAAAATAAACACTTTAGTTGGCTCTATTTGTATTCTTTTTGTCAGGATGAAGAGGTTTATGGTTGAGTGGTGCACTGTCCCTTTAAGCAGTTGCATTTCCTGGCATTGTACTAGGTTATACATACAGTAATGTTTATTGTACATAAATTGAATTGCTGTTTATATTCCCCATGCGTGAGCTTAGCTGGCTTTAGTTTGTGCATGTCTGTGTTTTTGTCCAGATCCTTTCAGGGGGAGACTCCTCTCCTAGGCAGTTCTATGGGGATTTACTATCTGTGTTTGAAAGCACTGGAGACTGCTCTGTAAAATTCACTTTCGCTTTGCTATTGAACCATTACTCTTTCTAGTGTACGCTCGCTGACATCGTCTTTTCAGGAATTTTCTTCCTCGCGCTCCCATTGGCTTCATTCACATTCATTCAGCTCTAGTTAAAAACAGCTCCTGAGAAAGTGCAGACTCGCTCTTTCAGCATCTCTCAAATGAACGTCTTAACTGGTGTCTTAACCGCCGTGGTGAGAGCATTGTATCAAATCCGATTCAGTCATGCCCTTAGTGATGTCTTAAGTGCGAACACGAAAGCAATATAAATTGTCGACCACAAGCATTTTGTAGTCAGCGGTTAGCTTCCTCTCAACACACAGGCACACACCCCATAGAAGCCAATTGTAAAAATGCAGCAAGACTGTATTGAGCCAGCCAAAAATAATACATTTGGCATTAGGGAGTGCAGTTGTTAATTGGCTGCTGCCTGAGAAAATGGTACACTTGGCGTCTACTTAACGCTGTGGGTTTGGCAGCCAGCCAGGTACAGGGTCAGGCCGTTGTGAATGAAAACGGCGTGCAGCGAGGGAGGAGTTAAACATTATTCATGTCTCAGATATGACAATGCAGAGTCAGACAGCTGTTCTTCAAGGGAACATTTGCTTTTTTTTTTTTTTTTTTACAAGGGTTTAATGGTTAATATCTTGATGGTACAACACACGCCATGTGATATACATTATTCTGTCTGAACGCATAAAGAGTCACGGAGAACGGAGTCTGCTGTTCAGATGGATACAAATCATTTTATTACTCATAATGAGTGGAATCCTGCTAGAGAGACATAGCTGGCTGGCCAGATTACACATTATGAATATCGAAAACGCTTGTGCTGCTTGTGACTTTCCCAGCCGGTTGTGCTTGGCAATGATTCACCTATGTTCATTAAAACTCTGACTCTGAAATGTGCTTTCTTCCCTTGTAGCTGGAGTCTGGGGAAGAAGTAGAAGTGGAAGAATTTTATGCGAAGTACAAGAACTTGTAAGTAAATTGTTTTTATCTCTGTAATATTGCTCAGAGGTGGGCAGTCTGTGGCTCAGTCTACAGTCTCAGCTGGGTGCCTGGGAAATAATGAATGTTGCTAGGAAGCCTTCACAATATGTGCTACCTGTACTCCCAGGGGGTACTTATCATATGTCCAGCCTTTCACATGACTGGCTTTATGCCACTCTGAAACTTCAGGGAACACTTTTGTATAAAACCAAAGGAGTTACTGGAATTTAAAAAACGGAAAAATCCTAGTATATTTAGCTGTCATAACTAATACACACATACATTCTTGAGGGTAGTTAGCAGACCTTCACCTTTTTGCTCACTTTTTTTATATTAATCTTGTCCCCTTCCTTTCCACAATTACAAAAGGATTTATTTTTTTTATTTTATAGGATAAGTTCACCTTTCCAGAAAAAATAATAAATGCACATATTTGCAGAAAAAAACGTGCATTTGTTTGTTTTTTTTTTCCTGCATGAGCCTGCTGCAGGGCTTGTAAATAAACTACGAGAGTGCTCATCAGCCCCCTTGCAGTTCAATCAGCACTACCAGTTGTCAGCCTCAGTGGCTGACAGTACTTGTAGTTCATTCATTCTCAGGAAACTGTGAATGAATGACATATGGCCATGCTCTTTTCAAAAAGTGACAGCAGGTGCGGGGAAGATGTTCCCTGCCCGCTGTCACACTGACGGGGAGGGGGGGAGATCAGGGGAACTGGCAGAAGGAGCTGGAACAGGTTAGAGGTTCCACAGTAAATATGGATCTCTCATCCATGTCCTTTATTCCTGGAGGCTTTGGGCCAGTGTACCAAAAATGCACACCGGGGAACCAGGAAAATGCAGCTGACTCCCAATGGTGCAGAGTGAAAGACGGCAACGTGGGACCTGGTGTGCAGAAGCAGTGCAGCAGATCGCCACAGAACATCACTAGATTACTTAGGGGGCTGTGAGTATGTTGTGGATGCCAGAGCCAAAAAGTATAAGGTGGCATATACAGAGGTTGGACAAAATCATGGAAACAAGTATGGTAAAAGAACAAAATTGTTGCCTAATATGGTGTTGGACTGCCTTTGGCATCCAAGACGGCCTGAATTCTCCTGGGAATTAACAAATATAAGTCTTGGGTGGTGGATAATGGAATCCGATACCACTCTTCATGCAAAAATCCAGGTCACAATTCTGCGCAATGTTCTTTTGTCTCTTTCGGTCAGTTGACCATGTCGACTGCACTTATGCTTATCAGGCGACGTTTTCCTGGAAACTGTATATGCCGTCATAACCTTTCATACTGTATTTTGAAACACCACAAATAAATTGCTAACTACAGAGGCATCAGGTAATCAGGCACTGACAATTTGCACTCTTTGAAACTTTGTAAGTTCTGACATGACACTGTATTACTAGCAGTGCACACAATGAATGAGGACAGTGAGGCTTCCTATTGGTTAGCTAGGTGTCTCATCACGCAACAGAAGCAAACGAATGTTACATCACTTCTGCTTTTGACGTGAAACGTCGTCACTTTCACACCTGCAAATCATGTAGTGTTTTCATATTTTTGTATGCACTATTGTATTCTGATAGCAAGGAATACAATCAGAATCGGAATACACAGATCAGCCTTTGCCTACAAGCTCTGATTGAATACAGATTTTCCAGCAGGTCTGTTCGACAGAACAGACAACAGCATACAGCAAGCATAGCTGATATTACAGTTGTGTTAGGCACTTATATGGGTTTTCTGCATTCTCTTGTCTTGTCTGTCGACCCTACTGCCACCTTCACCAGGTTATCGCATTCTTTCTGTTGGCATTCATGTGATGTTAGAGAGAAATGACTCATTCTGTTCCTACAGGAGGGCAGAGACATGATGCAGGTACTCTGGGAATTCCAGATTGAAGTCCCTCCATACCACCCTCTATACAGGAGAAGTAAGGAGATGGTGGAGGAGGAAGGGAAAATGCTAAATACTCTGGGGGGAGAATTTCATCCCTACTACTAAAAAGAGATGTAAGAAGCTAGTATATGATTTCTCCCATCATCTCCCACCCAAAATAAAAATATCTGTTTTAAATGAGCCTGACTTTTGAGTATCTATATATCCCCTTTTATTACTAGCCCATTTCTCCGTTTCAAGTGCTTTGATGCACGCAAGTACCACAGTTTTATTTTTTTTCTACATTAAGGAAAAAGATTAAAAAATTTTTGAAAACAATGGTTT